>NW_026090128.1:0-14795 GCF_024586455.1 Bactrocera neohumeralis
GTTATGGCATGTCCTTTTTATAAAATGAAGAAGGCTAATTAAATATTTGTTTATATTTGAACAACTCAAGCTGTAAATGTGTTTAAAAAATTGACTTTTCCCAAAAATGATTTTCAATTCTTCAAATGCACCGCCGTTGCTGGCTTTATGTCAGCTTCGATAGGATGGGGAAGCTAATTATAACCAATGCTTCAAGATGTTAATGATTTTGCGGTGATTATTATCATTTGCCAAGTGTGTATATACAACAACAAAATAGGCCTTACACTGAACGCCGGATTATCAGAGATTTTTGCGCGCTGCCGCTGTGGCCTTATATGTCAACTTCGGTAAGATGAACAAGGTTAATTAACCAAGTGTGTGAAGCTAATTATTAAAAGCACTCAATATCGACTGCAAAATGTGTATATACAAGAACATCGACTTTTTACCTGAATATGATATTATCGAATTTTTCCAAATGCACTGCCGTAATGGCTTTACGTCAACTTCAGTAAGATGAAGAAGGTTAATTAACCTAAAAATGTTAAATTAATGAATTAAAAGCAGCTTAATATCGAGTGCTAAATATTGTATATACCAAGAAAATCGACTTTTCCTGAATATAAGATTGTCGAATTCTTCTAAATGCACTGCCATTATGGCTTTATGTCAACTTCGATAAGACGTAGAAGGCTAATAAACTTTAATATTTGATGTTAATGATTTGAAGCAACTCAATATCGACTGCTAAGTATGTATATAAAAAAGAAAATCGACTTTATACCTGAATATAAGATTGTCGAATTCTTCCAAATGCACTGCCGTTATGGCTTTATGTCAACTTGGTAAGATGAAAGAATTTAATTAACATAAATATTTGTTTTAATGATTTAAAGCAACTCAATATCGACTGCTAAATGTGTATACAAGAAAATCGACTTTATACCTGAATATAAGATTGTCGAATTCTTCCAAATGCACTGCCGTTATGGCTTTATGTCAACTTCGATAAGATGGAAGAAGATGTTTTTAATTAATTAAATATTTGAAGTTCAATCAATACCGACTGCTAAATGTTGTATAAAAGAGAAATATCGACTTTATACCTGAATATAAGATTGTCGAATTCTTCCAAATGCACTACCGTTTTGATGTTATGATTTAAAGCAACTCAATACCGACTGTTAAATGTGTATATACAAGAAAATCGACTTTATACCTGAATATAAGATTGTCGAATTCTTCCAAATGCACTGCCGTTATGGCTTTATGTCAACTTCGATAAGATGAAGAAGGCTAATTAACTTAAATATTTGATGTTAATGATTTGAAGCAACTCAATACCGACTGCTAAATGTGTATATACAAGAAAATCGACTTTATACCTGAATATAAGATTGTCGAATTCTTCCAAATGCACTGCCGTTATGGCTTTATGTCAACTTCGATAAGATGAAGAAGGTTAATTAACTTAAATATTTGATGTTAATGATTTAAAGCAACTCAACACCGACTGCTAAATGTGTATATACAAGAAAATCGACTTTATACCTGAATATAAGATTGTCGAATTCTTCCAAATGCACTGCCGTTATGGCTTTATGTCAACTTCGATAAGATGAAGAAGGCTAATTAACTTAAATATTTGATGTTAACGATTTGAATCCACTCAATACCGACTGCTAAATGTGTATATACAAGAAAATCGACTTTATACCTGAATATAAGATTGTCGAATTCTTCCAAATGCACTGCCGTTATGGCTTTATGTCAACTTCGATAAGATGAAGAAGAAGGCTAATTAACTTAAATATTTGATGTTAATGATTTAAAGCAACTCAATATCGACTGCTAAATGTGTATATACAAGAAAATCGACTTTATACCTGAATATAAGATTGTCGAATTCTTCCAAAATGCACTGCCGTTATGGCTTTATGTCAACTTCGATAAGATGAAGAAGGTTATTTAACATAAATATTTGATGTTAATGATTTAAAGCAACTCAATATCGACTGCTAAATGTGTATATACAAGAAAATCGACTTTATACCTGAATATAAGATTGTCGAATTCTTCCAAATGCACTGCCGTTATGGCTTTATGTCAACTTCGATAAGATGAAGAAGGCTAATTAACTTAAATATTTGATGTTAATGATTTGAAGCAACTCAATATCGACTGCTAAATGTGTATATACAAGAAAATCGACTTTATACCTGAATATAAGATTGTCGAATTCTTCCAAATGCACTGCCGTTATGGCTTTATGTCAACTTCGATAAGATGAAGAAGGCTAATAAACTTTAATATTTGATTTTAATGATTTAAAGCAACTCAATATCGACTGCTAAATGTGTATATACAAGAAAATCGACTTTATACCTGAATATAAGATTGTCGAATTCTTCCAAATGCACTGCCGTTATGGCTTTATGTCAACTTCGATAAGATGAAGAAGGCTAATTAACTTAAATATTGATGTTAATGATTTGAAGCAACTCAATATCGACTGCTAAATGTGTATATACAAGAAAATCGACTTTATACCTGAATATAAGATTGTCGAATTCTTCCAAATGCACTGCCGTTATGGCTTTATGTCAACTTTCGATAAGATGAAGAAGGCTAATTAACTTAAATATTTGATGTTAATGATTTGAAGCAACTCAATACCGACTGCTAAATGTGTATATACAAGAAAATCGACTTTATACCTGAATATAAGATTGTCGAATTCTTCCAAATGCACTGCCGTTATGGCTTTATGTCAACTTCGATAAGATGAAGAAGGCTAATAAACTTAAATATTTGATGTTAATGATTTGAAGCAACTCAATATCGACTGCTAAATGTGTATATACAAGAAAATCGACTTTATACCTGAATATAAGATTGTCGAATTCTTCCAAATGCACTGCCGTTATGGCTTTATGTCAACTTCGATAAGATGAAGAAGGCTAATTAACTTAAATATTTGATTTTAATGATTTGAAGCAACTCAATATCGACTGCTAAATGTGTATATACAAGAAAATCGACTTTATACCTGAATATAAGATTGTCGAATTCTTCCAAATGCACTGCCGTTATGGCTTTATGTCAACTTCGATAAGATGAAGAAGGCTAATTAACTTAAATATTTGATGTTAATGATTTGAAGCAACTCAATATCGACTGCTAAATGTGTATATACAAGAAAATCGACTTTATACCTGAATATAAGATTGTCGAATTCTTCCAAATGCACTGCCGTTATGGCTTTATGTCAACTTCGATAAGATGAAGAAGGCTAATTAACTTAAATATTTGATGTTAATGATTTGAAGCAACTCAATATCGACTGCTAAATGTGTATATACAAGAAAATCGACTTTATACCTGAATATAAGATTGTCGAATTCTTCCAAATGCACTGCCGTTATGGCTTTATGTCAACTTCGATAAGATGAAGAAGGCTAATTAACTTTAATATTTGATGTTCATAATTTAAAGCAACTCAATATCGACTGCTAAAATGTGTATATACAAGAAAATCGACTTTATACCTGAATATAAGATTGTCGAATTCTTCCAAATGCACTGCCGTTATGGCTTTATGTCAACTTCGATAAGATGAAGAAGGCTAATTAACTTAAATATTTGATGTTAATGATTTGAAGCAACTCAATATCGACTGCTAAATGTGTATATACAAGAAAATCGACTTTATACCTGAATATAAGATTGTCGAATTCTTCCAAATGCACTGCCGTTATGGCTTTATGTCAACTTCGATAAGATGAAGAAGGCTAATTAACTTAAATATATTTGATGTTAATGATTTAAAAGCAACTCAATATCGACTGCTAAATGTGTATATACAAGAAAATCGACTTTATACCTGAATATAAGATTGTCGAATTCTTCCAAATGCACTGCCGTTATGGCTTTATGTCAACTTCGATAAGATGAAGAAGGCTAATTAACTTAAATATTTGATGTTAATGATTTGAAGCAACTCAATATCGACTGCTAAATGTGTATATACAAGAAAATCGACTTTATACCTGAATATAAGATTGTCGAATTCTTCCAAATGCACTGCCGTTATGGCTTTATGTCAACTTCGATAAGATGAAGAAGGCTAATAACTTAAATATTTGATGTTAATGATTTGAAGCAACTCAATATCGACTGCTAAATGTGTATATACAAGAAAATCGACTTTATACCTGAATATAAGATTGTCGAATTCTTCCAAATGCACTGCCGTTATGGCTTTATGTCAACTTCGATAAGATGAAGAAGCTAATTAACTTTAAATGATATTTAATGATTTAAAGCAACTCAATATCGACTGCTAAATGTGTATATACAAGAAAATCGACTTTATACCTGAATATAAGATTGTCGAATTCTTCCAAATGCACTGCCGTTATGGCTTTATGTCAACTTCGATAAGATGAAGAAGGTTAATTAACTTAAATATTTGATGTTAATGATTTGAAGCAACTCAATATCGACTGCTAAATGTGTATATACAAGAAAATCGACTTTATACCTGAATATAAGATTGTCGAATTCTTCCAAATGCACTGCCGTTATGGCTTTATGTCAACTTCGATAAGATGAAGAAGGTTAATTAACTTAAATATTTGATGTTAATGATTTGAAGCAACTCAATATCGACTGCTAAATGTGTATATACAAGAAAATCGACTTTATACCTGAATATAAGATTGTCGAATTCTTCCAAATGCACTGCCGTTATGGCTTTATGTCAACTTCGATAAGATGAAGAAGGCTAATTAACTTAAATATTTGATGTTAATGATTTGAAGCAACTCAATATCGACTGCTAAATGTGTATATACAAGAAAATCGACTTTATACCTGAATATAAGATTGTCGAATTCTTCCAAATGCACTGCCGTTATGGCTTTATGTCAACTTCGATAAGATGAAGAAGGTTAATTGTTTTAAATATGTTAAAGTAATGATTTGAAACAACTCAATATCGACTGCTAAATGTGTATATACAAGAAAATCGACTTTATACCTGAATATAAGATTGTCGAATTCTTCCAAATGCACTGCCGTTATGGCTTTATGTCAACTTCGATAAGATGAAGAAGGCTAATTAACTTTCATATTTGATGTTAATGATTTAAAGCAACTCAATATCGACTGCTAAATGTGTATATACAAGAAAATCGACTTTATACCTGAATATAAGATTGTCGAATTCTTCCAAATGCACTGCCGTTATGGCTTTATGTCAACTTCGATAAGATGAAGAAGGTTAATTAACTTAAAATATTTGATGTTAATGATTTGAAGCAACTCAATATCGACTGCTAAATGTGTATATACAAGAAAATCGACTTTATACCTGAATATAAGATTGTCGAATTCTTCCAAATGCACTGCCGTTATGGCTTTATGTCAACTTCGATAAGATGAAGAAGGTTAATTAACTTAAATATTTGATGTTAATGATTTAAAGCAACTCAATATCGACTGCTAAATGTGTATATACAAGAAAATCGACTTTATACCTGAATATAAGATTGTCGAATTCTTCCAAATGCACTGCCGTTATGGCTTTATGTCAACTTCGATAAGATGAAGAAGGCTAATAAACTTAAATATTTGATGTTAATGATTTAAAGCAACTCAATATCGACTGCTAAATGTGTATATACAAGAAAATCGACTTTATACCTGAATATAAGATTGTCGAATTCTTCCAAATGCACTGCCGTTATGGCTTTATGTCAACTTCGATAAGATGAAGAAGGTTAATTAACTTTAAATATTTGATGTTTAATGATTTGAAGCAACTCAATATCGACTGCTAAATGTGTATATACAAGAAAATCGACTTTATACCTGAATATAAGATTGTCGAATTCTTCCAAATGCACTGCCGTTATGCTTTATGTCAACTTCGATAAGATGAAGAAGGCTAATTAACTTAAATATTTGATGTTAATGATTTGAAGCAACTCAATATCGACTGCTAAATGTGTATATACAAGAAAATCGACTTTATACCTGAATATAAGATTGTCGAATTCTTCCAAATGCACTGCCGTTATGGCTTTATGTCAACTTCGATAAGATGAAGAAGGCTAATTAACTTAAATATTTGATGTTAATGATTTAAAGCAACTCAATATCGACTGCTAAATGTGTATATACAAGAAAATCGACTTTATACCTGAATATAAGATTGTCGAATTCTTCCAAATGCACTGCCGTTATGGCTTTATGTCAACTTCGATAAGATGAAGAAGGCTAATTAACTTAAATATTTGATGTTAATGATTTAAAGCAACTCAATATCGACTGCTAAATGTGTATATACAAGAAAATCGACTTTATACCTGAATATAAGATTGTCGAATTCTTCCAAATGCACTGCCGTTATGGCTTTATGTCAACTTCGATAAGATGAAGAAGGTTAATAACTTAAATATTTGATGTTAATGATTTGAAGCAACTCAATATCGACTGCTAAATGTGTATATACAAGAAAATCGACTTTATACCTGAATATAAGATTGTCGAATTCTTCCAAATGCACTGCCGTTATGGCTTTATGTCAACTTCGATAAGATGAAGAAGGCTAATTAACTTAAATATTTGATGTTAATGATTTGAAGCAACTCAATATCGACTGCTAAATGTGTATATACAAGAAAATCGACTTTATACCTGAATATAAGATTGTCGAATTCTTCCAAATGCACTGCCGTTATGGCTTTATGTCAACTTCGATAAAGATGAAGAAGGTTAATTAACTTAAATATTTGATGTTAATGATTAAAGCAACTCAATATCGACTGCTAAATGTGTATATACAAGAAAATCGACTTTATACCTGAATATAAGATTGTCGAATTCTTCCAAATGCACTGCCGTTATGGCTTTATGTCAACTTCGATAAGATGAAGAAGGTTAATTAACTTAAATATTTGATGTTAATGATTTGAAGCAACTCAATATCGACTGCTAAATGTGTATATACAAGAAAATCGACTTTATACCTGAATATAAGATTGTCGAATTCTTCCAAATGCACTGCCGTTATGGCTTTATGTCAACTTCGATAAGATGAAGAAGGCTAATTAACTTAAATATTTGATGTTAATGATTTGAAGCAACTCAATATCGACTGCTAAATGTGTATATACAAGAAAATCGACTTTATACCTGAATATAAGATTGTCGAATTCTTCCAAATGCACTGCCGTTATGGCTTTATGTCAACTTCGATAAGATGAAGAAGGCTAATTAACTTAAATATTTGATGTTAATGATTTAAAGCAACTCAATATCGACTGCTAAATGTGTATATACAAGAAAATCGACTTTATACCTGAATATAAGATTGTCGAATTCTTCCAAATGCACTGCCGTTATGGCTTTATGTCAACTTCGATAAGATGAAGAAGGTTAATTAACTTAAATATTGATGTTAATGATTTAAAGCAACTCAATATCGACTGCTAAATGTGTATATACAAGAAAATCGACTTTATACCTGAATATAAGATTGTCGAATTCTTCCAAATGCACTGCCGTTATGGCTTTATGTCAACTTCGATAAGATGAAGAAGGCTAATTAACTTAAATATTTGATGTTAATGATTTAAAGCAACTCAATATCGACTGCTAAATGTGTATATACAAGAAAATCGACTTTATACCTGAATATAAGATTGTCGAATTCTTCCAAATGCACTGCCGTTATGGCTTTATGTCAACTTCGATAAGATGAAGAAGGTTAATTAACTTAAATATTTGATGTTAATGATTTAAAGCAACTCAATATCGACTGCTAAATGTGTATATACAAGAAAATCGACTTTATACCTGAATATAAGATTGTCGAATTCTTCCAAATGCACTGCCGTTATGGCTTTATGTCAACTTCGATAAGATGAAGAAGGCTAATTAACTTAAATATTTGATGTTAATGATTTGAAGCAACTCAAACCGACTGCTAAATGTGTATATACAAGAAAATCGACTTTATACCTGAATATAAGATTGTCGAATTCTTCCAAATGCACTGCCGTTATGGCTTTATGTCAACTTCGATAAGATGAAGAAGGCTAATTAACTTAAATATTTGATGTTAATGATTTGAAGCAACTCAATATCGACTGCTAAATGTGTATATACAAGAAAATCGACTTTATACCTGAATATAAGATTGTCGAATTCTTCCAAATGCACTGCCGTTATGGCTTTATGTCAACTTCGATAAGATGAAGAAGGCTAATTAACTTAAATATTTGATGTTAATGATTTAAAGCAACTCAATATCGACTGCTAAATGTGTATATACAAGAAAATCGACTTTATACCTGAATATAAGATTGTCGAATTCTTCCAAATGCACTGCCGTTATGGCTTTATGTCAACTTCGATAAGATGAAGAAGGCTAATTAACTTAAATATTTGATGTTAATGATTTGAAGCAACTCAATATCGACTGCTAAATGTGTATATACAAGAAAATCGACTTTATACCTGAATATAAGATTGTCGAATTTCTTCCAAATGCACTGCCGTTATGGCTTTATGTCAACTTCGATAAGATAAAGAAGGCTAATTAACTTAAATATTTGATGTTAATGATTTGAAGCAACTCAATATCGACTGCTAAATGTGTATATACAAGAAAATCGACTTTTATACCTGAATATAAGATTGTCGAATTCTTCCAAATGCACTGCCGTTATGGCTTTATGTCAACTTCGATAAGATGAAGAAGGCTAATTAACTTAAATATTTGATGTTAATGATTAAAGCAACTCAATATCGACTGCTAAATGTGTATATACAAGAAAATCGACTTTATACCTGAATATAAGATTGTCGAATTCTTCCAAATGCACTGCCGTTATGGCTTTATGTCAACTTCGATAAGATGAAGAAGGCTAATTAACTTAAATATTTGATGTTAATGATTTGAAGCAACTCAATATCGACTGCTAAATGTGTATATACAAGAAAATCGACTTTATACCTGAATATAAGATTGTCGAATTCTTCCAAATGCACTGCCGTTATGGCTTTATGTCAACTTCGATAAGATGAAGAAGGCTAATTAACTTAAATATTTGATGTTAATGATTTGAAGCAACTCAATATCGACTGCTAAATGTGTATATACAAGAAAATCGACTTTATACCTGAATATAAGATTGTCGAATTCTTCCAAATGCACTGCCGTTATGGCTTTATGTCAACTTCGATAAGATGAAGAAGGCTAATTAACTTAAATATTTGATGTTAATGATTTGAAGCAACTCAATATCGACTGCTAAATGTGTATATACAAGAAAATCGACTTTATACCTGAATATAAGATTGTCGAATTCTTCCAAATGCACTGCCGTTATGGCTTTATGTCAACTTCGATAAGATGAAGAAGGCTAATTAACTTAAATATTTGATGTTAATGATTTAAAGCAACTCAATATCGACTGCTAAATGTGTATATACAAGAAAATCGACTTTATACCTGAATATAAGATTGTCGAATTCTTCCAAATGCACTGCCGTTATGGCTTTATGTCAACTTCGATAAGATGAAGAAGGCTAATTAACTTAAATATTTGATGTTAATGATTTGAAGCAACTCAATATCGACTGCTAAATGTGTATATACAAGAAAATCGACTTTATACCTGAATATAAGATTGTCGAATTCTTCCAAATGCACTGCCGTTATGGCTTTATGTCAACTTCGATAAGATGAAGAAGGCTAATTAACTTAAATATTTGATGTTAATGATTTAAAGCAACTCAATATCGACTGCTAAATGTGTATATACAAGAAAATCGACTTTATACCTGAATATAAGATTGTCGAATTCTTCCAAATGCACTGCCGTTATGGCTTTATGTCAACTTCGATAAGATGAAGAAGGCTAATTAACTTAAATATTTGATGTTAATGATTTAAAGCAACTCAATATCGACTGCTAAATGTGTATATACAAGAAAAATCGACTTTATACCTGAATATAAGATTGTCGAATTCTTCCAAAATGCACTGCCGTTATGGCTTTATGTCAACTTCGATAAGATGAAGAAGGCTAATTAATTTTAAATATTTGATGTTAATGATTTGAAGCAACTCAATATCGACTGCTAAATGTGTATATACAAGAAAATCGACTTTATACCTGAATATAAGATTGTCGAATTCTTCCAAATGCACTGCCGTTATGGCTTTATGTCAACTTCGATAAGATGAAGAAGGCTAATTAACTTAAATATTTGATGTTAATGATTTGAAGCAACTCAATACCGACTGCTAAATGTGTATATACAAGAAAATCGACTTTATACCTGAATATAAGATTGTCGAATTCTTCCAAATGCACTGCCGTTATGGCTTTATGTCAACTTCGATAAGATGAAGAAGGCTAATTAACTTAAATATTTGATGTTAATGATTTGAAGCAACTCAAGCACCGACTGCTAAATGTAAATGTATATACAAGAAAATCGACTTTATACCTGAATATAAGATTGTCGAATTCTTCCAAATGCACTGCCGTTATGGCTTTATGTCAACTTCGATAAGATGAAGAAGGCTTAACTTAAATATTTGATGTTAATGATTTTAACTTTTATATTTGATGTTAATGATTTTCCAAAGCAACTCAATATCGACTGCTAAATGTATATACAAGAAAATCGACTTTATACCTGAATATAAGATTGTCGAATTCTTCCAAATGCACTGCCGTTATGGCTTTATGTCAACTTCGATAAGATGAAGAAGGCTAATTAACTTAAATATTTGATGTTAATGATTTGAAGCAACTCAATACCGACTGCTAAATGTGTATATACAAGAAAATCGACTTTATACCTGAATATAAGATTGTCGAATTCTTCCAAATGCACTGCCGTTATGGCTTTATGTCAACTTCGATAAGATGAAGAAGGCTAATAAATTTTAATATTTGATGTTAATGATTTGAAGCAACTCAATACCGACTGCTAAATGTGTATATACAAGAAAATCGACTTTATACCTGAATATAAGATTGTCGAATTCTTCCAAATGCACTGCCGTTATGGCTTTATGTCAACTTCGATAAGATGAAGAAGGTTAATTAACTTAAATATTTGATGTTAATGATTTAAAGCAACTCAATATCGACTGCTAAATGTGTATATACAAGAAAATCGACTTTATACCTGAATATAAGATTGTCGAATTCTTCCAAATGCACTGCCGTTATGGCTTTATGTCAACTTCGATAAGATGAAGAAGGCTAATTAACTTAAATATTTGATGTTAATGATTTAAAGCAACTCAATATCGACTGCTAAATGTGTATATACAAGAAAATCGACTTTATACCTGAATATAAGATTGTCGAATTCTTCCAAATGCACTGCCGTTATGGCTTTATGTCAACTTCGATAAGATGAAGAAGGCTAATTAACTTTATTATTTGATGTTAATGATTTAAAGCAACTCAATATCGACTGCTAAATGTGTATATACAAGAAAATCGACTTTATACCTGAATATAAGATTGTCGAATTCTTCCAAATGCACTGCCGTTATGGCTTTATGTCAACTTCGATAAGATGAAGAAGGCTAATTAACTTAAATATTTGATGTTAATGATTTGAAGCAACTCAATATCGACTGCTAAATGTGTATATACAAGAAAATCGACTTTATACCTGAATATAAGATTGTCGAATTCTTCCAAATGCACTGCCGTTATGGCTTTATGTCAACTTCGATAAGATGAAGAAGGCTAATTAACTTAAATATTTGATGTTAATGATTAAAGCAACTCAATACCGACTGCTAAATGTGTATATACAAGAAAATCGACTTTATACCTGAATATAAGATTGTCGAATTCTTCCAAATGCACTGCCGTTATGGCTTTATGTCAACTTCGATAAGATGAAGAAGGCTAATTAACTTAAATATTTGATGTTAATGATTTGAAGCAACTCAATACCGACTGCTAAATGTGTATATACAAGAAAATCGACTTTATACCTGAATATAAGATTGTCGAATTCTTCCAAATGCACTGCCGTTATGGCTTTATGTCAACTTCGATAAGATGAAGAAGGCTAATTAACTTAAATATTTGATGTTAATGATTTGAAGCAACTCAATACCGACTGCTAAATGTGTATATACAAGAAAATCGACTTTATACCTGAATATAAGATTGTCGAATTCTTCCAAATGCACTGCCGTTATGGCTTTATGTCAACTTCGATAAGATGAAGAAGGTTAATTAACATAAATATTTGATGTTAATGATTTGAAGCAACTCAACACCGACTGCTAAATGTGTATATACAAGAAAATCGACTTTATACCTGAATATAAGATTGTCGAATTCTTCCAAATGCACTGCCGTTATGGCTTTATGTCAACTTCGATAAGATGAAGAAGGCTAATTAACTTAAATATTTAACGTTAATGATTTGAAGCAACTCAGCACCGACTGCTAAATGTGTTATATACAAGAAAATCGACTTTATACCTGAATATAAGATTGTCGAATTCTTCCAAATGCACTGCCGTTATGGCTTTATGTCAACTTGGGTAAGATGAAGAAGGCTAATTAACTTAAATATTTGATGTTAATGATTTGAAGCAACTCAATACCGACTGTTAAATGTGTATATACAAGAAAATCGACTTTATACCTGAATATAAGATTGTAGAATTCTTCCAAATGCACTGCCGTTATGGCTTTATGTCAACTTCGATAAGATGAAGAAGGCTAATTAACTTAAATATTTGATGTTAATGATTTAAAGCAACTCAATATCGACTGCTAAATGTATATACAAGAAAATCGACTTTATACCTGAATATAAGATTGTCGAATTCTTCCAAATGCACTGCCGTTATGGCTTTATGTCAACTTCATAAGATGAAGAAGGTTAATTAACATAAATATTTGATGTTAATGATTTGAAGCAACTCAATATCGACTGCTAAATGTGTATATACAAGAAAATCGACTTTATACCTGAATATAAGATTGTCGAATTCTTCCAAATGCACTGCCGTTATGGCTTTATGTCAACTTCGATAAGATGAAGAAGGTTAATTAACTTAAATATGTTAAATTAATGAATAAAAGCAACTCAATATCGACTGCTAAATGTGTATATACAAGAAAATCGACTTTATACCTGAATATAAGATTGTCGAATTCTTCCAAATGCACTGCCGTTATGGCTTTATGTCAACTTCGATAAGATGAAGAAGGCTAATTAACTTAAATATGTTAAATTAATGAATTAAAGCAACTCAATACCGACTGCTAAATGTGTATATACAAGAAAATCGACTTTATACCTGAATATAAGATTGTCGAATTCTTCCAAATGCACTGCCGTTATGGCTTTATGTCAACTTCGATAAGATGAAGAAGGCTAATTAACTTAAATATTTGATGTTAATGATTTGAAGCAACCCAACACCGACTACTAAATGTGTATATACAAGAAAATCGACTTTATACCTGAATATAAGATTGCCTTATTCTTCCAAATGCACTGCCGTTATGGCTTTATGTCAACTTCGATAAGATGAAGAAGGCTAATTAACTTAAATATTTGAAATTAATGATTTAAAGCAACTCAATATCGACTGCTAAATGTGTATATACAAGAAAATCGACTTTATACCTGAATATAAGATTGTCGAATTCTTCCAAATGCACTGCCGTTATGGCTTTATGTCAACTTCGATAAGATGAATAAGGCTAATAAACTTTAATATTTGATGTTAATGATTGAAGCAACTCAATATCGACTGCTAAATGTGTATATACAAGAAAATCGACTTTATACCTGAAAATAAGATTGTCGAATTCTTTCAAATGCACTGCCGTCATGGCTTTATGTCAACTTCGATAAGATGAAGAAGACTAATTGACTTAAATATTTGATTTTAATGACTTAAAGCAACTCAATATCGACTGTTAAATGAGTATATACAAGAAAATCGACTTTATACCTGAATATAAGATTGTCGAATTCTTCCAAATGCACTGCGGTTATGGCTTTATGTCAACTTGGGTAAGATGAAGAAAGTTAATTAACTTAAATATGTTAATTTAATGAATTAATGCAACTCAATATCGACTGCTAAAGGTGTATGTACAAGAAAATCGACTTTATACCTGAATATAAGATTGTCGAATTCTTCCAAATGCACTGCCGTTATGGCTTCATGTCAACTTCGATAAGATGAATAAGGCTAATTAACTTAAATATGTTAAATTAATGAATTAAAGCAACTCAACACCGACTGCTAAATGTGTGTATACAAGAAAATCGACTTTATACCTGAATATAAGATTTTCGAATTCTTCCAAATGCACTGCCGTTATGGCTTTATGTCAACTTCGATAAGATGAATAAGGCTAATAAACTTTAATATTTGATGTTAATGACTTGAAGCAACTCAATATCGACTGCTAAATGTGTATATAAAAGAAAATCGACTTTATACCTGAATATAAGATTGTCGAATTCTTCCAAATGCACTGCCGTTATGGCTTTATGTCAACTTGGGTAAGATGAAGAAGGTTAATTAACTTAAATATGTCAAATTAATGAATTAAAACAACTCAATATCATTGCCATCCTTGTTTATACAAGAAAATCACGACTTTATACCTGAATATAAGATTGTCGAATTCTTCCAAATGCACTGCCGTTATGGCTTTATGTCAACTTCAGTAAGATGAAGAAGGTTAATTAACTTAAATATGTCAAATTAATGAATTAAA
>NW_026090129.1:0-11956 GCF_024586455.1 Bactrocera neohumeralis
GAATATAAGATTGACGAATTCTTCCAAATGTTCTGCCGTTATGGCTTTATGTCAACTTCGATAAGATGTAGAAGGCTAATTAACTTAAATATTTGATGTTAATGATTTGAAGCAACTCAATTCTGACTGCTGAATGTGTATATACAAGAAAATCGACTTTATACCTGAATATAAGATTGTCGAATTCTTCCAAATGCTCTGCCGTTATGGCTTTATGTCAACTTCGATAAGATGTAGAAGGCTAATAAACTTTAATATTTGATGTTGATGATTGAAAGCAACTCAATATCGACTGCTAAATGTGTATATACAAGAAAATCGACTTTATACCTGAATATAAGATTGACGAATTCTTCCAAATGTTCTGCCGTTATGGCTTTATGTCAACTTCAGTAAGATGAAGAAGGTTAATTAACATAAATATGTTAAATTAGTGATTTAGGGCAACTCAATATCGACTACTAAATGTGTATATACAAGAAAATCGACTTTATACCTGAATATAAGATTGTCGAATTCTTCCAAATGCACTGCCGTTATGGCTTTATGTCAACTTCAGCAAGATGAAGAAGGCTAATTAACTCAAATATTTGATGTTAATGATTTGAAGCAACTCAGTATCGACTGCTAAATGTGTATATACAAGAAAATCGACTTTATACCTGAATATAAGATTGTCGAATTCTTCCAAATGCACTGCCGTTATGGCTTTATGTCAACTTCAGTAAGATGAAGAAGGTTAATTAACTTAAATATTTGATGTTAATGATTTGAAGCAACTCAATATCGACTGCTAAATGTGTATATACAAGAAAATCGACTTTATACCTGAATATGAGATTGTCGAGTTCTTCCTACTGCACTGCCGTTATGGCTTTATGCCCGTTTCAGCAAGAAGAAGAATGTTAATTATCTTAAATATTTGATGTTAATGATTTTAAGCAACTCAATACCGACTGCTAAATGTGTATATACAAGAAAATCGACTTTATATCTGAATATAAGATTGTCGAATTCTTCCAAATGCATTGCCGTTATGGCTTTTTGTCAACTTCAGCAAGATGAAGAAGGTTAATTAACATAAATATGTTAAATTAGTGATTTAGAGCAACTCAATATCGACTACTAAATGTGTATATACAAGAAAATCGACTTTATACCTGAATATAAGATTGTCGAATTCTTCCAAATGCACTGCCGTTATGGCCTTATGTCAACTTCAGCAAGATGAAGAAGGTTAATTATCTGAAATATTTGATGATAATGATTTAAGCCAACTCAATATCGACTAAGCAACTAAATGATGTGAATATACAAGAAAGTCAAGCGACAAAATATATATAAATAAAACCTAAAACTAAAATGAAGAAAAATGAATTATAAAAAATTATAAATATTGAATTATATTAGTATTGTATACTTACCCTAATAATGTTATATATACTTACCTTAATCTATTACTATAAGTTAACAAAATGAACTACTCACCTCTTTTTGTATCACATACCTGTATACTTCCATTCCAACTGTTTTTTCCCGTTAGCTTTAAGATTTAGGCTAAGTCATCTAGTTGCTAAAATAAAGAAAGGAATTGTAATTGAACCGTATAACCGAACGCACGCGTCTTTTATCTTTTTCGCAAATATACAATTTTCGTGACAGGCAATTAGGGTTCAAGTTAATTCGCGCATTCCCAGTGTATATTTTCGTTTCTCAAAAACGCTTGAGAATTTTCATGGCGCCCGAGCAGGGACTTAGTGCGTGAGCTAAAAATATTTTATTTAACTTTCGTTTTAATTAACTATTCTCGTTTTCAATTGCCTGTCAATCGTCGGTTTTCGGTCTTCGCGAAGTGAAGTGGAAAAACCAAACTAAAAAATAAATATAACCCTTGCGTTATATAGTTAAACACCTAAAAAAAAAAAAAAAGCTGAAAAGGCAAACCATATACATATACTTACGTTAAAGTGAAGGTGGTACTTTAAAAGTGGAGTGATCCCTAAAATTGAAAACATATTTACATCTACATTCCAGTGAGTGAAGTGATACGTGCAGCAGCAAATTGTTAAAAACTAAACAAAGAAATTATAAAAAAAAAGGGAAAATTACCTACAATTAATAAAATATACATACAAATTTATATATGTACATAACTACATAAGTGATATAGAGTGTGTGCTAAAAACAAAAAAAAAATTGTCTACTTACCGGTGTTACCAAATTTCTAAAAAGAATAAAAAGAAACAAGGAGAA
Source organism: Bactrocera neohumeralis (assembly GCF_024586455.1). Lineage (NCBI taxonomy): Eukaryota > Metazoa > Arthropoda > Insecta > Diptera > Tephritidae > Bactrocera > Bactrocera neohumeralis. Next base: position 2,254 of record NW_026090129.1, read on the forward strand.
GAAACGTGCAGTGTGGTTGTTGAAAAGAAAATCACATAAATACATACATACATACATACATACATACATACAGATTACATTCCCGCTTACTTACCATATTAGAACGTACAGCATATGTACAAGTGCGTGCAAAAATAAAGAAAGTGCTTAACTGAAAAAGAGACAAACAAACCATACATAGTAAGGGTAAGGAAACTGGGAAACGGTAGGCACAGTGATTTAAAAAAAAAGTTCCACCAAAGCGTTTGAAACAGTTTCGCTTGAAAGTGCCGTGACAAAAAAATAATAATAATTATTAAAGTTAAAAGTGCCGTTTTTAACGCTGTTCTAAAAACAAAACCAAAGAAAAAGGAAAACGGTAAGATCTTTAGTGCCGCTACATAAGTATCCGTTGAGTCAAAAGTGCCGTGTGAAGTGCCGCAATAGAGCAACAGATAACGTACGTAACGTTTCAACAGTTCATCATCCGCTACTACGCTGCGCCAACGCTACCATCAAACCGCTGCTGCCATCGTCGCCGCTGCCATCAACCCTCCGCTGCTGCCATCGTCGCTGCAACCGTCAAACCGCTGCCGTCGTGGGAATGAGCTGCCGCTGCATTTTGTGCAAAAGGGAAGTGAGCGCCGGCAAACAGCCGACGCACCAGGTAACGAGTGCGGATTATTGAAAGTGGTGCAACCAAACGAAAATTCAAATAAACAACAAAGTGCACACTTTCAGTTTTTGGCTCTCCCTTTTTGTTCACTATATTGACATACATACATATATAACAATATATACATATATTATATACTATACAATCGATATATTTGAACCCCACGTATGTTTATGTCTAAATGTATAAATTTAAAGTGAATCAAGGGATTTTGGGATTTTGCGGTAGCCCTTTATTTTGAAATAAAGGTGAAAAAGTTATTAATTGCAAAATTAAATTATCTCGTTTTTCGCAATTTTTTTCGATCCGCGTTTGCAATTATCGGTCGTTTTTTCGCAATTTTTGTCGATTTTCGTTCGGACATTTTCCGATTAAATTACTTCTTGTGCTATTGCTCATTTTGCGCATTTGGTTTGGCTTTCGTATACTTAGGAATCGATATTATCTTTTTTTTTTCGTTTTCGTAACCGATTCCAAATATATTTGTTGCCAGCCTTTATTGCTATTGGTTTGGCTTTCGTATATTTGGGAATCGACATTTATTTTTTCGTTTTCATTATCGATTCTTGATATATCTGTTGCCAACCGTTATAGTTTTTTTTCGGAAATTTAAATTAAACAAGCAAAAATGAGCAAGCCAAAGCCAACTATCGCCAACCTCTCTCCAAGTAAGGAGTTGATCGACTTAAAGTCGTTAAAGCGACAAAGGACGGTGGCGAAAAATAGTATTTTGCGAATAAAGACGGGCCTTTTAGAAAAAACTATGTCGTTAGATCCAATTGAATTGGAATGTCGGCTGGACATATTAAATTCACATAGTGAAAAGCTAATGAAATGCCAATCTAACATTGAAGAGATTGATGAAGACGACATGGCCCGAGGGGAGTTAGAGGACATAATTGTTGAAACTAAATCAATAATTAAAAATATTTTAGCCAAAAATAGAACGTCAATTGCCGAAACATCTTTTGTAGCTTCTCACAGCTCAAGGCTCCCTAAAATGAATTTGCCGAAATTCAAGGGAGAATATTCCGAATTCAAAAATTTTATGAGTTTGTTCGAGAGCTTAGTTCATAATGATCCAAACATCCCAGACATAGAAAAATTTAACCATTTGGTAAATTGTCTATCTGGAGAGGCTTTGGGAACAGTTAAAGCGTTTCAGATGTCGGATGAAAATTACCCGAAAGCGTTGGCAAGTCTCAAAAAAGTTTATGATAATAAATGTTTGATATTCTTCAATACAATATCTAAACTGTTTGAGCTGCCAACCATCCCAAAGCCATCCGCTCCTTCATTGCGATCCATGATTGACGAAGTGTCAGCGGTGTATGACTCATTGCTATCGCTGGGCGATGAGAAACATATAACAAACGCTATTATTATACACATAGTGATGACAAAGGTCGACTCAGCTACCAGATCCAAATGGGAGGAACAGCTGGATTATGACAAGCTGCCACTGTGGAAAGAATGTGAAGCCACCCTAAATCGAAGATTCCAGCAGCTATCAGCGGAAGGAGCATCAAATTCAAGGACGAAGCCCATACCAACAAGCAGTGCGAGTCATGGGAAACAACAACATATGGACAGGACCAAATCGGCGCTAGTGGCAGCAAATACGAGGCAGCCTCTTTGTCAGCAGTGCAAATCTAAGGACCACTATTTGACTGCCTGCCCCACTTTCAAGGCGCTTCCGGTGCAGCAGAGGTTCGAGTTCGTGAAATCGGTGCCCTTATGCATAAATTGTTTGCGTAAGGGACACACTGTCTCTAAGTGCAGAGCGGATAGATGTCGGGTGTGCAATCGATCGCATCACACATTATTGCACCAGTATCCGGTTTCCTTCCTCGCTGCACCTCATCCGCAACCATCAACCACTCATGCCATGCATACAGCCAGTATGCCGGATCGGGTCATGTTGGCAACAGCAGTGATTCAGATAAGGACCAGTTGTGGAGAGTACCTCCCTGCGAGAGCATTGCTGGACTCAGGCTCCCAGGTCAACTTCATGACAGAGGACTTGGCACAAAAGTTGCGGATTCGACGACAACAGAAAACATTAAACGTAATAGGGATCGGCAATTCCAATACGAAAGTGGGGGCAAAATTAAGCGCGTTTGTTAAGTCGCGGGTAAACAATTACCAATTTTCGGCGGAATTCTGGATAATGCGAAGTATTTCGGCAAATCATCCAGACCATAATATCAATATTAATGGCTGGAAAATTCCGCACAATATTGAATTGGCGGATCCAGAATTCCACAAATGTAAAAAAGTTGACATCTTATTGGGTGCAGAAATATTTTTCGATCTTCTAGCTGTCGGCCAAATTAAAAATGGTCCTAATCAACCAACATTACAAAAAACCCTTTTAGGGTGGGTTGTATCTGGCAAATACGTCAGCAATCTAAGTTCTCCTCCCAAATTACATAGCACATTATGCCAAGCTGAAGAAGACTTAACGTCAATCGATTCAGTAGTCCAAAAATTTTGGACTCTAGAAGAATTACCTTCAGAATCAAATGGCATTAAATTCACACCAGAGCAACAAGAGTGTGAAAATTTTTTCGTAAATACAACTCAAGTATTGCCTTCAGGACGGCTTCAAGTAAGAATGCCTTTTAAAGCTGACCGTAAGTTACTCGGTCACTCCTATGAAACCGCAGTTCGGCGGTTTCAGGCCCTGGAGAGAAGGACATTAAAAGATCCAGAACTTCGTAAAATGTATCTGGACTTTATGAATGAATATAGAGCATTGGGTCACATGAGCCCAACGAACAATAAGATCCCGAGTGAGCCACACTACTTCATTCCGCATCAATGCGTTTTAAGGCCCGAGAGCACAACAACCAAATTACGTGTTGTATTTGATGCCTCGAGTCGATCTTCAACTCAAATAGCGTTGAATGAACTTTTGATGGTAGGTCCAACCATCCAAGAAGAGTTATACGCAACTCTTCTTCGTTTTCGCTTACATAAGTATGCACTAACAGCGGACATTACTAAAATGTACCGTCAAATAATTATGCATGAAGAAGACAGAAATTGTCAGCTTATTGTGTGGAGAGAGCATCCTTCTGAGCAAATTCAAATTTTTCGTCTTAACACCGTAACATACGGCACTGCGCCTGCTCCATTTCTCGCAACACGGTGTTTGCAAATGCTCAGTGATGCCAATACAATGAAATATCCACTCGGTTCATTGGCCATCAAAAGAGACTTTTATGTTGATGATTTATTAACAGGGTCCGAAAATTTTGAGTCTCTAGATCTTTTGAGAAGTGAGGTAAATAAAATATTAAACTCGGCAGGATTCACCTTAACGAAGTGGTTTTCGAACCACCCTAAATTTTTCGACAGTGATTTCACTGAAAAGTCATTAAGCTTCAATGACAAAAGTTCCACTAAAACGTTAGGAATCCATTGGTTGCCGAAAGAGGATTTGTTTCGATTTGTTTTAGATGACAATTTTAATGATCTGCGAGCCACTAAACGAAACATATTGTCAGTTTCTGCTCGCCTTTTTGATCCTCTTGGATTACTAGCCCCACTAGTTACCAAAGCAAAAATCTTATTGCAAGAGCTTTGGATCCAAAAACTAGATTGGGATGAGTCGATTCCATTGCGCCTTGACACTAGCTGGCAGAACTTTAAAGCCAACCTAATGCAGCTCTCATCGATAAGCATTCCTCGTTACGTAAACGTTGAGTCGAGTGCCATCTGCCAAATACATGGCTTCTCCGACGCCTCAATAAGGGCGTACGGATGCTGCATATACATACGAAGCCAATCTGCTAGTGGTATTAAATGCATGCTGCTTACTGCAAAGTCTAGAGTGGCTCCGCTGAAGACCAAATCTCTTCCGCGTCTTGAGCTCTCGGCAGCACATCTTCTTTCGAAATTATGGTCAAGAGTAGCGCCTATGTTGAGTCGACATTTCGAAAATATTACATTTTGGACAGACTCTGAAATCGTTTTACATTGGATTAAAACACATCCATCTTCACTACAAACCTTCGTCGCAAACAGAGTGTCCGAAATCCAAGAGTTGACTGACAAAGTACATTGGCGACATGTGCCAACGAAACAAAATCCTGCGGATCAAGTGTCTCGGGGTTGTAACGTGGACGAATTGAATAATTCGATATGGTTTGGCGGTCCACAGTTCCTCCTAGAAGACCCTGCATTATGGCCAATTAATAACCACTTCCAGCTCTCACCAGAAGACGAAGCATTAGAGAAGAAGAAAAATACATTTACATTAATTTCGACTGCTGAGAAAAACTCAATATTGGACCTTATTGAAAAATTCTCTTCTCATAAAAAATTGCTTCGTGTGGTCGCATATATATTACGATGGATCAGGCGACCACCAAAATCCTCCAGAGGCCAAGATCTGACTTCAGAAGAGCTAAACTTGAGCTTTCTAAAAATTGCACAGGTGGTCCAACATTCAGAATTTTCGGATGTTATTCAAAAATTGCATAAAGGTACCACCCTACCCGCAAACTTGCAAAAACTCAACCCGTTTTTGCATGAATACTCGGATAAGACGCTGTCGTTCAAATTAATCCGAGTAGGAGGTCGCTTATTAAATGCACCTCTCCCATACGATGCCAAATTTCCGCTTTTATTAAATAAAAGTTCGCACTTCGTTATAACGTATTTACGGTTCCTGCACATTCGAAATCACCACGCTGGGGCTAAAGCGTTGGTTGCGCTTCTTCGAGAACGCATATGGCTAATTAATGTCCGAGAAGCTTGCAGTAGAACCGTAAGAAACTGTATACATTGTTTTCATTACAAGCCGAAGTTGCAAAACCAAATAATGGGAAATTTGCCAGTCGAAAGACTTCGAGCGTTACGACCCTTTCTGATATGTGGCGTAGATTTTTGTGGTCCCATATATACAACGTTAAAAATACGTGGGCGACCACCCGTAAAGACTTATATAGCAGTTTTCGTTTGCTTCACTTCAAAAGCAGTACATTTAGAACTAGTCTCGGACCTGTCTACTAATTCTTTTATTTTCGCCCTTAAAAGGTTCATTGGTCGCCGAGGGATGCCACAGAAAGTGTTCAGCGACAACGCAACCAACTTTGTCGGCGCCGACCGCAAGCTGCGCGAGCTGAAGGAGGCGTTCCTAGCGCAAGCACCAGAACTAATGGGGTTCGCAGCCGAAGAAGGATTCAGCTTCGGCTTTATACCACCCAGGGCGCCGCACTTCGGCGGATTATGGGAGGCGGCCGTGAAGTCCGCCAAGCATCTGCTCGTTCGCGCACTCGGCAACGCTCTACTCACGACGGAGGAGCTATCAACACTACTGGCCGAAGTGGAGGCCATTTTGAACTCTCGTCCCCTAGCACCGTTGGGACAGGACCCCAACGACGGAGAAGCACTAACTCCAGCGCACCTTTTAATCGGTTGCCCTCTGCGAGCACTGCCACCAGCACAAGTGCCAACGGACCCAATTCGTTGCTGCGAGAGATGGCAACTTGTTTGCTGTCTCAAGCAACAGTTTTGGCGACAGTGGTCCAAAACCTACATGACGGGCCTTCAGGAACGCAACAAATGGCTGCACCCCAAACGCAACCTGCAGCCAGGCGATCTCGTCCTCGTCCACGAGGACAACGTGCCGCCACAGCAGTGGGTACTCGGACGCGTCGTCGCCACCGTCGAAGGGCAAGACGGCAAGGTGCGAGTCGCAGAAGTAGCAACCAAGACGGGCACGATTAAGCGCCCCATCCACAAACTGGCTGTCCTTCCACTGGATATTGAAGGAATCTGATCCTGTCAAGGTGGCCGGTGTTGCGTCAAGCGACAAAATATATATTTAAACCTAAAACTAAAATGAAGAAAAATGAATTATAAAAAATTATAAATATTGAATTATATTAGTATTGTATACTTACCCTAATAATGTTATATATACTTACCTTAATCTATTACTATAAGTTAACAAAATGAACTACTCACCTCTTTTTGTACATACCTGTATACTTCCATTCCAACTGTTTTTTCCCGTTAGCTTTAAGATTTAGGCTAAGTCATCTAGTTGCTAAAATAAAGAAAGGAATTGTAATTGAACCGTATAACCGAACGCACGCGTCTTTTATCTTTTTCGCAAATATACAATTTTCGTGACAGGCAATTAGGGTTCAAGTTAATTCGCGCATTCCCAGTGTATATTTTCGCTTCTCAAAAACGCTTGAGAAGTTATGGCTTTATGTCAACTTCAGTAAGATGAAGAAGGTTAATTAACTCAAATATTTGATGTTAATGATTTGAAGCAACTCAATATCGACTGCTAAATGTGTATATAAAAGAAAATCGACTTTATACCTGAATATAAGATTGCCGAATTCTTCCAAATGCACTGCCGTTATTGCTTTATGTCAACTTCAGTAAGATGAAGAAGGTTAATTAACTTAAATATGTTAAATTAGTGATTTAGGGCAACTCAATATCGACTACTAAATGTGTATATACAAGAAAATCGACTTTATACCTGAATATAAGATTGTCGAATTCTTCCAATTGCACTGCCGTTATGGCTTTATGTCAACTTCAGGAAGATGAAGAAGGCTAATTAACTCAAATATTTGGTGTTAATGATTTGAAGCAACTCAATATCGACTGCTAAATGTGTATATAAAGAAAATCGACTTTACACCTGAATATAAGATTGTCGAATTCTTCCAAATGCACTACAGTTATGGCTTTATGTCAACTTCAGCAAGATGAAGAAGGCTAATTAACTCAAATATTTGATGTTAATGATTTGAAGCAACTCAGTATCGACTGCTAAATGTGTATATGCAAGAAAATCGCCTTTATACCTGAATATAAGATTGTCGAATTCTTCCAAATGCACTGCCGTTATGGCTTTATGTCAACTTCAGTAAGATGAAGAAGGTTAATTAACATAAATATGTTAAATTAGTGATTTAGGGCAACTCAATATCGACTACTAAATGTGTATATACAAGAAAACCGTCTTTATACCTGAATATAAGATTGTCGAATTCTTCCAAATGCACTGCCGTTATGGCTTTATGTCAACTTGGGTAAGATGAAGAAGGCTAATTATCTTAAATATTTGATGTTAATGATTTGAAGCAACTCAACACCGACTGCTAAATGTGTATATACAAGAAAATCGTCTTTATACCTGAATATAAGATTGTCGAATTTTCCAAATGCACTGCCGTTATGGCTTTATGTCAACTTCAGCAGATGAAGAAAGGGTTAATTAACTTAAATATTTGATGTTAATGATTTAAAGCAACTCAATATCGACTGCTAAATGTATATATGCAAGAAAATCGACTTTATACCTGAATATAAGATTGTCGAATTCTTCCAAATGCACTGCCGTTATGGCTTTATGTCAACTTTAGTAAGATGAAGAATGTTAATTAACTTAAATATGTTAAATTAGTGATTTAGGGCAACTCAATATCGACTGCTAAATGTATGTATATATACAAGAAAATCGACTTTATATCTGAATATAAGATTGTCGAATTCTTCCAAATGCACTGCCGTTATGGCTTTATGTCAACTTCAGCAAGATGAAGAAGGCTAATTAACTCAAATATTTGATGTTAATGATTTGAAGCAACTCAGTATCGACTGCTAAATGTGTATATAAAGAAAATCGCCTTTATACCTGAATATAAGATTGTCGAATTCTTCCAAATGCACTGCCGTTATGGCTTTATGTCAACATCAGAAAGATGAAGAAGGTTAATTAACATAAATGTGTTAAATTAGTGATTTAGGGCAACTCAATCTCGACTACTAAGTGTGTATATACAAGAAAATCTTTATACCTGAATATAAGATTGTCGCAAAACCGTTATGGCTTTATGTCAACTTCAGTAAGATGAAGAAGGCTAATTAACTCAAATATTTGGTGTTAATGATTTGAAGCAACTCAATATCGACTGCTAAATGTGTATATACAAGAAAATCGACTTTATACCTGAATATAAGATTGTCAAATTCTTCCAAATGCACTGCCGTTATGGCTTTATGTCAACTTCAGTAAAATGAAGAAGGCTAATTAACTTAAATATTTGATGTTAATGATTTGAAGCAACTCAATATCGACTGCTAAATGTGTATATACAAGAAAATCGACTTTATACCTAAATATAAGGTGGTCGAATTCTTCCAAATGCCCTGCCGTCTTGGCTTTATGTCAACTTCAGCAAGATGAAGAAGGCTAATTAACTTCACTATTTGATGTTAATGATTTGAAGCAACTCAATATCGACTGCTAAATGTGTATATACCAGAAAATCGACTTTATACCTGAGTATAAGATTGTCAAATTCTACCAAATGCACTGCCGTCAGGGCTTTATGTCAACTTCAGTAAAATGAAGAAGGTCAATTAAAGGTAATGATTCTAAGCAATACAATATCGATTGCTAAACGTGTAAATACAAGAAAATCGACTTTTTACTGAAATAAGGAAATTTTCGAAAACTTCCCAATGCAAATTCGTTAAAAAGGCTTTTTTTTGGTGATTTGAAGCAACTCAATACGCTAAAAAGTGTATATACGGAAAATGACAAAAACCAAAATAGGGTTGTGGGGGTTCTTTCCCAAAAGCACGCCGTTATGGCTTTATGTCAACTTCAGCAAGATGAATGAAGCTAATTAACTTAAATATTTGATGTTAATGATTTGAAGCAACTCAACACCGACTGCTAAATGTGTATATACAAGAAAATCGATTTTTTTCCTGAATATAAGATTGTCTAATTCTTTCAAAAACACTGCCGTTATGGCTTTATGCCTTCAGAAAAGAAGAAGGGAATTAAAAAAATATTTTATGTTAAGATTTAAGCAACAATATCGACTCAAATGTGATATCAAGAAAATACCTTTTTACCCGAAATAAAATTGCGAATTCTTCCAAATGCATGCCTTATGGCTTTATGTCAACTTCAGTAAGATGAAGAAGGTTTAAATTTAAATTAAATATTTAAAATTTTGATTTGGGCAACTCAAAACGACTCAAATGTGTATATAC
>NW_026090130.1:0-20298 GCF_024586455.1 Bactrocera neohumeralis
ATTGATAATTACTATCGATAACACTACATTATGAATCGGGTACTAGCCGGTTAATATGAATTTAGATCAGTTATTTTTATCGAAACCTCCTCAGTGGCGATCAATTTTATCAAAAGGAAAGGATTATTAAGAAACTTCTCCACCACTCCCAAAGCTCGAGATAATCATCGTAAATCCACCTCTGAACTACGCAAATAAAAAATTCAATAGAAAATTACAGCACTTTTGATGAAAAATTTTATTGAATTTCTATTGGAACTTCATTAGAAGTCTATTAAAATCTTATAAGGATTCAGTTGAAAAATTCAATTAGTTTATCGTACCCCTTCTACCGGAACTATTTTATAGAGATAAACTGTAGATTCTCTCTCTCTCTATAAAAATTCTTGGACATAAATTTTCTAAATTTTTTTTTCTTCGATTTCATTATGAAAAACAAATACAAATATAGCGGAAAGAGCTTAGACAATTTATATTTTTCAATTTTAATTATAAAAAATATCGAGCGACTTCATTGAAAAAAAATAAGAGATTATTAGTCTGGATAATTTATAATTTTCATTCAATAGAAACGTTTATAAAAATAAGAACACACTTACCACTTTCACTTCTTTAAATAAAAACACTCGGTTATATAAGGGTAATTTAATATGGGTTTTAAATAATTTTTAATATGGCTTTAAATGGCTTTAATTTCGTTTTTCTTTGAACCCCTATACAAATCTTAACAAATTTAGATTTCCATTTAGGTTCGATTTTCAATTTAAAAAGAATATGCGGAACGATACGGATCGAAAAGGCGCGAGGATCACAGCGACGGTGTGTAGGTTTCGAATGGCAGGTCAAAACGAGACTGAAGAAAGACTTGTAAGTTGATCCCCTTTTCACCAGTGTGGTATGTGTTTGCGTGTGTGGATGTCCTCTCGCGTGTGGGTGGTGTTGATGTGTGGGTCGTGTGGAATGTAGCTTCGGTGTGTGTGGTGTATTGATGGTGGTGGTGTAGTCGTGTAGTGGCATTAGAGGGGGGCGGCTTATCTCATTTAGCCATCCCGGCCCCCCTAGGCGAATATTCAGCCTAGCAATCTTTGCAGTTGCTGGAGTGTGGCCACTACGTTGCTGAGTCCAGTAGCGGGGCGATGCTGTGGCGCTTTTGGACGACGCCTGGTTGGTGCAACGTGGTGCGAACGCCATTGATGGGGCGCAGGCCGGGCTGCAGTAGTTCGGCGTCGCACCGTCCGGTTTCCTTGCGTTGATCTACCCGTGCTTGGGGCAGCTGGCCGACCTACATCGCGTCGTGGGGTCCTGTGCAGCAGCGTATGATGTGGTCTGCCACACGTGTGGCATAGATCGGCAGAAGCACACTCCTGCGTCCCATGCGTGTGCGACAGGCAGTTGAGGCAGTGCTCATGTGCCTGTGCCACACGCTGTCGTTGTGTCGGCGTTAGCTCCTTAAAGAGCCCACAATGTTGTAGTCGATGTTTCCGGCGACATAGCGGGCATCGGATGCGACGCGGCTCGACTTGAGCGGATGGCGTTGATGGGGCTGCTCGTGAGCCACTACCAGAAGCGGCAGTCGATACAGTCGCATTGGTTGGGCGGGGTGGAGGTAGGCCCAGTACGTGCCCGTTGGTTGCCGACCGAACAGCTGGTGTTGGGATTGTAGGCATGTCCATGTCCATCTTGATCTCTGTAAGAAACTGTATTTGAATATACATGGTAGTATATAAATAGAATGTGTGATTGTGCCACGTTATGTGGCATGACTGGGTCGTCGTATTGACAGACCATTTTTTTGTAATTTTTATTGTTATTGTTAACGGTTGGTTGCGGGTTGCGATTTTATTGATTTATTTTCATTTGTGTTACGGCATTATGTTCGGATTGTTTAGTATCGGATTTTCGTTATTATCCGCGGTTGGTAGAAAGCATAATTTAACCAGCGGTCTGGTGAGTATTCCGCTTTGAGTACGGAGATCAACGACCCGGTTGTGGCCGTCTGAGCCATAATGGAGCTTTTCTATACGGCCAAGTCGCCACTCGGTAGGTGGGAGACAATCGTCGTTAATAAGTACACAATCTCCAAGCTTTGGCGCATTTTCTGATGTTTTCCATCGATACCTCTTGTGGAGGTCCTTTAAATAGTCTTCTTTCCATCTGCGACTGAAATTATGATGGAGAATTTTAATTCTTTCCCATCGATTTAATAAGGATAGCGACTCCACGCCTGGCTCAGGTGTGGCCAGAATGGGTGCTCCTTTGAGAAAGTGCCCTGGTGTTAGGGCTGTGAGATCTGAGGGATCTTGCGAGAGTGTTGTTAGTGGCCGTGAATTGAGAACGGCTTCAATGCGAATTAATAGAGTTGTAAATTCTTCGTAATTAAATTTATAGTTTCCAGCTACCTTTTTTAAGTGGGATTTGAAGCTTTTTACAGCTGATTCCCATAAACCACCCATATGAGGAGCTCTTGGGGGGATGAATTGCCAATTAATGCCTTGGGGGGCGTACTTTTGTACAATATCAGGGGAGACTTGTTTAATAAAGTCCACAAACTGTTTTTCTGTGGCTCTTTGAGCTCCGATAAAGGTTTTTCCATTGTCGCTCATAAGTTTGGACGGAAAACCGCGTCGTCCGACGAAGCGAGCAAATGCCGCGAGAAAAGCCTCTTTTGTCAGATTAGTACATAGCTCGAGGTGCACTGCTTTTGTCGTAAAACAGACAAAGACAGCCACGTAGCCTTTCATTAGGGTAGGAGATCTTAGCATGGACGCCTTTATCTGAAAAGGCCCAGCAAAATCAACACCTGTGATAGTGAAAGGCAGAGCGAAGTTGCAGCGTTCCGGTGGAAGTGCTGCCATAATCTGCGTCCTCATCTTCTGTTTATGCATAGTGCAGATCTTGCACATGAAAATGCACTTTTTTATTTGAGGCTTAAGCCGGGGAATATAGAACTCTTGGCGGATTATATATTGCATTAGGCGATGTTCCGCGTGCAACATTAGTATATGTACATACTTGAGTAGCAATGTTGCAAGTCGAGACTTCTCTGGTATTATTAGAGGATGGCGTTCGTTATATGTCAGGCTTGAGTTAGCAAGCCGACCATTAGCACGAAGCAGACCTTTCTTATCCAGAAATGGATTTAGTACTAAGAGTGAGCTCTTTTTGTTAATCGGCTTCGATTCTCTTAGTAGTGAAATCTCGCAGCTGAAGTGGCGCGACTGAGTATAAGTGATAAGAGCGACCTTTGCCTTTTCTAGGTCTAGGTGCGTCAATGTATCGCCTTGGGGATATACTGTGCGTATTCCCTTAATTCTAAGTTTGAGTCGCTCTATGAAGTTGAGCACGTAAGCGATTACCCTGAGGGCTCGAGGGTATGATGAAAATCGCTCAAGGATGTCAGTATCATCCAATGTCGTGTGAAAGGAGTCGATTTTTCGACTTTCGGGGGCAATTATATTGCGTATGGGCGATCGTGGCCAAGAATCGGGGGATTCTATTAACCATCGAGGGCCATTCCACCAAAGAGTGGTGGTTGCAAGGTGCAGAGGCTTACACCCCCTTGTACCTAGGTCAGCAGGATTGTCAGCACTGGCCACGTGTCGCCAAGTGGCTGATCCCACTAGGTCAAGGATTTGAGACGTTCGATTGGAAATATACGTCTTCCATGCATGTGGAGGTTTTTCTAACCAGGCTAATACAATTTCGGAATCAGACCAGAGATACAATTTATATTTGGTCATATTTAGATGCGTTTGCACCATGGATACTAGTTTGGCTAGTAGTAGCGCACCACATAGTTCCAGTCGTGGCAGACTTATTGTTTTTAGCGGAGCCACCTTTGCTTTGGCTACCAGTAGGTGACTGGTGGTCGCTGTGTCAGATTGTGTGCGCACATAGATGGTGGCACAATATGCCTTTTCAGAGGCATCACAGAAGCCATGTAGTTCGACTTTGTGCTCTGGGGCATAATTTATCCATCGTGGGATTTGTATCTGTGAGATATCATTCAGATTACCCGCGAACTGGGACCACTTTTCTAAACGAAGTGGTTTCACTTGTTCATCCCAGTCAGTTCCGTCTAGCCACAATTCTTGTATTAGAATTTTTGCTTGTATCATTATTGGCGAAAGCCATCCTGCGGGGTCGAAAAGTTTTGCCACCGAGGATAAAATTTGCCTCTTTGTTATAGCTGATAGTGCGGATATTGACTCATTAGTGTATGAAAACTGGTCAGATATCGCATTCCATTGTATCCCCAAAGTTTTTGTTGTGCTTTCCTTTTCGAATTTAAGGAAATTAGTGTCTAAAAGATTTTCTTTAGGTATGCCCTTTAAAATATTAGGGTGGTTCGCCGTTATCTTTTTCAACGGAAACCCTGCTGTATTGAGCGCTTGTGTCACTTGTGCTAGTGACTCGTATGCCTGTGGAAGATTGTGGCTTCCAGACAGAATGTCGTCTACATACGTTTGTGTTTTCAACACTTGTGTTGCCAGAGGAAATTCTGACTTTGTGTCTTCTGCCAGTTCGTGGAGTGTACGAATGGCGAGGTATGGGGCACAGTTTACGCCAAAGGTAACTGTTTTTAATTTAAAGTCGCGTAGTGGACTATTGGGAGATTTTCGGAAAATAATTCGCTGAAAATCTTGATCATCATCATGTACGACTATTTGTCGATACATTTTCTCAACATCCCCATTGAAAACGTATTTGTATATACGCCAATTTAGTATGAGGAGCATTAAATCTGGCTGAAGCGTGGGTCCCGTAAATAAAATGTCATTTAGGGAATTCCCCGAACTTGATGATTTTGATGCATTAAAGACAACTCTTACCTTTGTGGTTTTTTTGTCTGGCTTTATTACTGCATGATGTGGCAGGTAAAAAGAATTGTATTTACTTTTTATAATTTTTTCGCCAGGGCTGACTTCCTCCATGTGATTTAAATGGAGGTATTCTTCTAAAACCCTATCGTATTCTGGTTTTAGCTCGCCTTTTTTAAGTAGGTTTTTTTCCATACTTAAAAACTGTTGGATAGCAGAGGTACGAGAATGACCTAAGGCGAGTGTGTGGGGAAATTCTGGCTTTAGTGGTAGTCGTACGACGTACCGGCCATTATCTAATCGAGTAGTTGTGGATTTGTAAAAATCCTCACAATATCGATCTTCTGGGGTTGTGATTGATATGGGGGGAAGTTCTTCTAACTCCCAAAATTTCTTCAGTTGAGTATTGAGGTACTCGTTTGAGATTTCCTCAACTTGAGTTGTCATTGTTGTGACTGGTTCCGCAACTAGTCCGCTTAGGACCCATCCGAAAATGGTATTTTGCGCCAGAAGTGTTTTTGTAATTTTCTCAACACCTTCGAGAATAATTTGAGGTATGAGATCGCTGCCTAATAGAATATCTATTTGAGCGGGAGTGTTGCAGTTGGGGTCTGCTAACTTAAGGTGTGAAACCTTTTGCCAATGCTTGCTATTTATATGATAGCTTGGAAGCATGTTTGTTAGTTGCGGTAAGACAATAGCTTCTGCTTGAATGCGCTTATCCGCTTGGGGGGAAATAAGGGTAATGGGCAGATTTTGTTTGAGTTTTGTACTACTCTTCCGCCCATTCCCGTAATTTCAAAATTAGCTAGTTTTGTTGGCAGTTGTAGCCTACTTTGTGCCCTTGACGCTATAAAAGATCGTTGAGATCCTTGGTCTATTAAGGCTCTAAGTTTAAACAGTTCTCCTCGGTGCTCGATGGAGACCACTGCTGTGGGTAATAATACACTGCTTTGGTTTTCGCTGTGTAGCGTCTGAGTTTTTAAAGCCTTTGAGCAGCATGGTGCTTCTTGGCAATTTTCTGAATTTTGTAAGTCGGGATTTGCTGTTGCAACTAATCCCGCAGCTCTTTTAACATTAGCGTTATTTTGAGCGAAGCTGGAAAAATTTGTAATGTGAAGCATTGAGTTATGTCGTTTATGGCAATAAACGCAATTAAATTTGCTTTCACAATCTTTGAGAGCGCATGCGCATGAGACAAACAATTGGTACAAAGTTTTTTTGTTCTTACGAAATTGTTTCTTTCGTTAATGTTTAGTTTTTTAAATTTCTCGCAAGATTTCAGCCTGTGCCCTCCTTTACACAGTTCGCATGACGTATGTTTATTTTGTTCGGATGTGAACGCTTGTGTTTTGAAAAAACTACGATTTAAGTTGTTGTTGTTACTCGCTTGGGGTCTACTGAAGCTTCGATTTAGGTCGTGTTGAACGTTTTTAGTTCTGACCATTTTTTTATCTACCCTTTCTGCAATTTCGTATTGGGTAGTTAAGAAATCGTTCATTTGTTGCCACGTTGGGCACTTTCTTCGTGATGAGAGCGATTGCTTTCACAGAAGTAACGATTTTTCTGGTAATGCGGATGTGCATATATTCACCAGAATGGGGTCCCAATTGTCTGTGGGAATATTCTGTGTCGCTAGAACCGACAAGCAATTTGAAACAGTGGATTGAAGTTTTATAAATTCTTCACTTGTTTCTTTTTGAATTTTTGGTAAATTCATTAATATTGTGACTTGTTTGTCGACTAATATTCTTTCGTTTTCGTAACGAGCTTTTAGAGCTTCCCAAGCATAATTGAAATTTTCGTCATTAAGAGCGAACTGTTTGACTAATACCCCTGCTTGACCTTTTGTTTTGTATCGGAGGTGATACAATTTTTGTGCATTAGATAATTTAGGATGGTTTATGTAAACGGCTGTGAACATGTCCCGGAAGGACGGCCATTGTTCATAACCACCATGAAAAATTTCAGTGTCACAGGCGGGCACCTTGAGGTGGATGCCTGAACTCGCCTCTTGGCTTTGCACTTGTGGCAGCTCTACTCTCGGTTGTGGAGTAGGTGCAATTGCTTTTATTAATCTCAATTGATCGGAGATCATAGCTCTCGTTTCCTCGTACTGGTCTAAGCAGTGTTCATATTTGGAGTATGCTGAAGATTTGAAGTTTTCAGGTAAATCTGATTCGTCAGATTCTACAATTGCGTCGTACGCAGCTTGGAGACGTGTCCAGAAATTGCTTAGATTTTCTTTTTTGATTTCTAATACCGATTCAGAGTTATCTTGAATCGGTGAAGATGAAAATCGAGTGCAGTATCGAATTAGACTGTCACTCTCAGCAATAAACTTAGTATAGGAAATATCTTTCATCTTTTTTTGCTTTGTAGCACCTTGCTTCGAGCGTGTAGCATCAGCAGGTGTACATGGGCTCTTTTCTTCTGAAATCATTTTCTGTACTTTTAAATATTGTGTTGATTTAGATTCCTTAGAATCTCCGTTCATTTAGATAATATGAGAAAATTGAAAATATGAGAAAAAATTTTCTCAGTGTACTTCTGATAATAATAAGTACGCGTGAAATCTTTAAGATAAAAGTTTTCTTTTTTTTGTATACGCAATCTATCAAATAACGAACGCGTATTTCGTTTTACTTATTCCCGGTGCTTATGTATTTAGCTACTAGTTGGTTCTTGTTTTTGTTTTTTATTTTATTTAATGTTTCGTACTCGTTAGCAAATACTTGCGTATACGAGTGATAATGCAAAAAGGAGAAAAAGGTTGATGACCTTTGTATATAAGTTTGCACAATATGTGCGTGTTTATGTGCATACGTAAGATGCAAAAAATTTATTTTTTTGTTTTGTTTGCAATCCTGCTTGCTTGTGCTTTAACAAGAACAAGGGGTATTGCTGGACAGGTGCCGATTTGGTCTTTGAATATAAGTATGTGTGTGTGAATACTTGAAAATGACAATACTTATGTATTTGCTTTTTCTTTCTACCAACGCTTAAAGTTTTTGTGTTATTTTGACCGTAAATTTTTTTTTTTTTTTTTTTTTTTTAAATAGTAAAATTTAAAATTGTTAATAAATTAAAATTTCGCATTTAGCGTTTTATTTTTTCCCAATTTTGTAAAATTTGTGAAATTTTAATTTAATTTGGTACCCTATGTACGTTGTATATACCGGCATAGGCAAATTGTATGCCGTATGTATGTGCGTATATTATTTGCCGTACGGATAACGCGGGAATGGAGAATCGGTGAAGTGCAGGTATGCACTTTTGGTTAATACGTCAAATTTAATTTTTTTTTATGCTGTTTATACATACATGTGGGTGTATGTCGCATTAATTTTGTCTTTCACTTTGTTTCGGTATGTAAGGTATGTACATATAAAAGTGGTGACTATTGGCATATATGTATGTTTGGTTTTGTTATTTTTCTTTTCTCTTTTGTAATTTCGCAATTGCCTTAGCTTACTTTTTGCGCAATCCTGCTTATACTGTTGATTATAAGGGGTATTGCCGGAAAATGTTGTCAAGTGAATACTTGAAATTTTTTTTTTTTTTTTTTTTTTGATTTTTAATGTTGTGTGTTTAGATACACAAATGTAAGCATAAGTAGGCCTTTTATCAGATATGTATATGCCAGTATATATACAATTATATATATATATATATATATATATATATATATATATATATATATATTATACCATATACTGTTCATACATATATTTGGATGTACATATGTAATGTACCAAACTGTTTTCGGTTTCCCGGAAACAACCGTAAGTTCGGACAGTTTGGTAGCAACCGTTCTATTAAAATTTACAGGATCGTGTACAGTTTTTATAGAGATCAACTGTAACTTTTAACATACATATATGCAAATAAGTACAAAAGTTTTAAAATAATAAATGGAGTAGATACACTCACTTTGAGCCGCTTCAAGGGAGTTTGAGGGCTTTATATATGGTTTTGAATGGGGAAGTGGGGGTAGTTTGCCACTGCGTCCAATCTGCTTCCTTGTCCGTTTCCTTTCCTGTATGGTGTTCCTTGTTCCGTTGTTGGTAATTTCCCTTTGTTGGTTGGCTTTCCTTTGATGGGTTTAAGTTTTTATTATTTTTAATGTAATTTAATTATTATTATTATTTTTTTTTTTTTTTTTCGTGCTTTTAATTTTTTTTTTTTTTTTTCACGTTTATGAATGTTTAATTTTCACCAAGACTATATTTTAGTCATTTATGTTAAGCTTCGCGCCCGTGTGGATTTTTTTGTTAAATAATATTTCGCGCCCGCGTTTTTTTATTATTATAATTATTATTATAAAATTTTTTTTTTCTTTTTGGTTTTAAACACTGTATTGTATGTACATGTATTTATATGTTGCTGTTTTTTTTTTTTTTATAACTGCACACACGGAGTTAAGTTTTGTTATTATTGTATTAATTTTTTATTTTGTTACCCCAGCACGGAACCGCTTGGTGTCCGTTTTTCAAACTGTTTTTTTTTTTTTTTATATATATATGTATGTATGCATATGTATACCGCAACTTTTTTGTTTTTTGTTACATATTTTTTTTTTTTTCGAAAATTTTTTTTTTTTCCTTTATATGTATATATGTATCTGCCACCGCACCTTTTTGTTAGATTTATTTTTATATATATATTTTTTTTTGTATATGTAAACGTAATGTGTATATGTCACCGCACCTTTTATTATTTGTATTTTTGAATATTTCACTTTATATTTTTGCCGCTTCAATCAGTTTTTTTTTTTTTTTTCCTTTCCAATAGTGCCTTTCTTAGCGGCTCGAAGGACCAATGTTTAAATAGATGCGCACTTTCACTTCGATCTTTGTGACACTTACCACTTTCACTTCTTTAAATAAAAACACCCGGTTAATTTAATAGGGTAATTTAATATGGCTTTAATTTCGTTTTTCTTTGAACCCCTATACAAATCTTAACAAATTTAGATTTCCATTTAGGTTCGATTTTCAATTTAAAAAGAATATGCGGAACGATACGGATCGAAAAGGCGCGAGGATCACAGCGACGGTGTGTAGGTTTCGAATGGCAGGTCAAAACGAGACTGAAGAAAGACTTGTAAGTTGATCCCCTTTTCACCAGTGTGGTATGTGTTTGCGTGTGTGGATGTCCTCTCGCGTGTGGGTGGTGTTGATGTGTGGGTCGTGTGGAATGTAGTAAGAAACTCAGAATGATGGAGTATTTCTCGATAACTCTGTTGTGAACCTAAGAAGATGTGACATTTAGCAGATTCACAAACTGAAGCATCGGCACAAGAGAAATTTTTAAAATGAATTCTAGGCAATGGTTCCTTTGTGAAAAAATCTGATGGAAATATCTCATTAATTTTTGTAAAGATATTTTAAGACTGTTTCATCTCTCTGAATCAACCCAAGGTTCCCTATCTAAGGTCAATCGTTGCCATTCTATCCATAAAAAAATTCCATAACCTAAATCCTCTTTGGATACCCCCACTACTCATTAGAGCGAGAGGAGGATTGAGTCCATCACGTGACCCAGTGTCAGATTTTTAAATACATAATTACTAGTATAACATCGCTTTCCCAAATTAAAACAAATATTTCCTGATAGTTCCCAAATGATTTTACAACATTTTCATATAGTATTTTGTATTAAAAACCGTATTCTTTTAAAACTTTTCCATATAATGGAAATAATGGACGCATTTTTGCATTTGGGAAGTCGATTTTCAGGTGAAATTAGTTTACATTTTTTCCTTTTTTGTACATCGTAACCGGTTGCTTTTCGCTCTGTGCTTATTGAGTTTGTTAAAACGGTATAACGGTTTGTTCTGCGTTTATATTACGCTCGTGCTTTGTTTGTGAATTAATTTTTTATCGTTTTATATCTTTTCAATCACTTAATTTCTTAATTTGTTAAACTAAAATTCGCGTTTACTATGGCCCCTGGGGCCACCAAATTAGGGGATAATAGGTTTTCCCTATTATCTCCAATAATGAAAAAGAAAAGAAAAAAACCAAATCCGAAACCAAAACCAGTCTCAAACACGGATGATCCAAAATTTTTGGTCATGTCATCGCTGGACGACAACAAGCCACTTAATTCGTTATCATGCTTCGCTACGTATAAAGGTATTCAAGCAATCAGTAAGGAAGTAAGTAAAGTTACTGAGCTACGTGATGGTAGCCTACTGCTCTTTGTAAATAACAACAAAACAGCTAGCAAATTTCTTTCTGCAAAAATTTTACCTGGCGGAGGTCATATCAATGTCAAGCTTCATAATACTTTGAATACGGTTAAAGGCACCATATACGCCCCATTCCTGAATAACTTATCAGAAGAAGATATTGTTGATGGTCTTAAGGAGCAGGGTGTTTCTGCTGTACATAAGTTTTCACGAATTGCTGACGGCTCCCGTAATCCTACGGGTGTAGTTTTATTAACTTTTGATAAATACAAACTTCCTGAAAGAATTGATGTTGCCTGGAGGAACCTCACTGTCCGTCCGTATTACCCTAATCCTATGCGTTGTAAATGTCAATTAATTGGCCACACAGCAAAATACTGCCGTAATTCACCTTCTTGTGTCTCATGCAACCTCCCTTCCGATCATACCCCACCTACTGAATGTAAGAGAATAATGTGTGCAAATTGCTCGGGCGACCACCCGGCATCATCTAATACTTGCCCTAAATATCAACAATCCAAAGAAATATTAAAAATTAAAACTATTTATAAATGTAGTATGCGTGAAGCTGTTACCAAGTATAAAATTCAATTTTCTCATACAACTTCTAATGCAAACTCTTTTGCCTCTATAGCTAAAATTTCTAACAATACTAATCAAATCAATAATGAAACAACACCTAATAACAAATCCAACAATCCTACCAAAACTAATCTAACAACAACTACAGACATCAATTCATCTAAACAATCCCTTCCAACCCATCCTACCTCCTCTTCTGTCACTTCTCCTTCCCCTCTCTTTTCCCCTTTATCCATCTCTGACTCTCCTCTCAATATCCTTTCCTCCTGTCCTATCACACCCTCCCCCACCCTCTCCTGCTCGCAAGATCCTCTTGCATTACCCAATTTTCCTTCTTACAATGAAGACATTTAGTTTAAATAAAATATTCGTAGCTTAACTTTTTTTCTTTTATAAGTTTACATATGATATGATTACACTTCTTCAATGGAACATTAACGGTTATGTTAATAATTATATTAACTTAGAGTTACTTATGGGATCGTACAATCCATCTATTATCCTGTTGAATGAAACTCACCTATCTTATAA
Organism: Bactrocera neohumeralis; assembly: GCF_024586455.1. NCBI lineage: Eukaryota > Metazoa > Arthropoda > Insecta > Diptera > Tephritidae > Bactrocera > Bactrocera neohumeralis. The sequence goes on from NW_026090130.1 coordinate 12,130, forward strand.
TGCCTCAGCTTTTACCCCTAGGGCTTATGTGGGATATTTTATTAATCTCCCACATAACACCACCAACAAGCAGGGAGTTGCCATCCTAGTTAAAAGAAATCTACCTCACGTATTACTTCCCATACCCCTTTCAATTTTTTCTTCTGTAGCTATTGAGATCCTCGCCCCCTATAAAATTTCAATCATCTGTGCTTATTCCCCTCCTGATCAATCATTTTCTACTACTGAATTTTTAAATCTTATTCCTTCCGGTTCAAATCCTTTTATCTTGTGTGGTGACTTCAATGCTTGGAGTCCCCTTTGGGGCTCTGCTTCGGCTAACTCCAAGGGACGTAGCATTGAGGATGCCTTACTAAGATCCAACTGCATTGTTTTAAATGATGGTTCCCCCACCCATTTTTCCACTCACTCTACCTTCACTAATATTGATCTTTCCATATGTTCTGCCTCCCTCTCCTCAAAAATATCCTGGTGTTGTATTGATGATCTCCATGGCAGTGATCATTTTCCCATCCTTTCCAAAATATCTACTTCTCGCCCTCATTCATTTTTTAAGCCCAGGATTCGGTTTAAAACTGATTCGGCTGATTGGGATAGGTTTGAAGAAGCCTGTTTTTCGCATTCACGTTATTTCCCCTTTTCTTCCAATATAAATCAAGAGGCTTCTAGAATCCAAAAAATTATACGTTCTGCTTCTAACTATTCTTTTCCCCTTTCTTCTTCTAAACCAGTCAAGCTTGCTCCTCTTTGGTGGAATAATGAGCTTTCTGCACTAAGAAATCTGAAACAGATCGCATGGCATCAATTTAAACGTTTACGTTCTAGTGCAAACTTAATAGCTTACAAAAAATCCAATGCACTTTTTCGCCATAAAGCTAAGGCTGCTAAGGTTCATTGTTTCCAAGAATTTACGAATAATATCACTTCTTCTTCGGATTCTAGAAAAATCTGGACTGATATGAAAAGACTGGCTGGTTTATCACCTTCTTCTCCTATCACTTATTTAAATACTCCTCGGGGCACTCTACTATATCCCAAAGATATAGCCTTAGAGTTTGCCACCCACTTTTCCAATATTTCTTTGGACTCCAATTTCTCTTCTGATTTTTCCTCTAGTAAACTTTCTTCTCTTTGCTCTCCTTACCTTCCTCCTTCCACCTTATCTCAATCAGCTGAATATTTAGATGCCGATATATCTGAACTTGATTTTAATTTAGCCCTCTCGTCAGTCAAGGGCAAAACTCCTGGCATTGATAAAATCTCTTACCTTATCATCAAGCACCTTCCTCCATTCCTTATATCCCGTCTAGTCAAACTTTACAATAGTATTTTTCTCAGTGGCAACTACCCTGTCCTCTGGAAGACTAGCGCGATTATTCCTATTTTAAAACCTGGTAAACCTCCTGGTGTGGTCAGCAGTTATCGTCCCATTTCCCTTCTTCCTTGCCTTGGTAAATTGATTGAAAAGATTATTGCTACTAGACTCGCCTGGTATGCTCAATCTAATAATCTCATTTCGCACAACCAAGTTGCGTTCAAGAGGGGGCAGGGTACGTTGGATGCTCTCCTGCACCTTGATCACTTTATCTCTGATACTCTGTCCCACAAAAATCATGTTTCTATTCTTTCTTTAGATTTCCTAAAAGCATTTGACAGGATTGGGATTCATGTAGTGTTAAGACAGCTTAGTAGGTGGAGAGTGGGTTCTCGTATTTTTAACTTTGTCAAATCTTTCCTATCCAACCGTAAATTAAGTGTTATCATATCCAATGTTTCATCCTCTGTTCTACCATTAGATAATGGTACCCCACAAGGGTCACCGCTCTCGGTGATCCTATTTACTATTGCATTTGATGAAATCAGTACCATTCTATCAGATTTTGTTACTATCCGGCATCAGATTTATGCTGATGATTTAATTTTATTCTCAAAAACTTCAAATTTGACTTCAGTAACAATTACTTTCTCTGAAATTTTATTGCGTCTTTCTCGTTGGTCCTCTACTTCAGGCACATCAATATCTTTTCCTAAATCGAAACTTTTTCATATTTGTAAAAAACATCAATGTACTATCCCAACGCTCACATTTGATAATACAAACATTTTGTGTACAGATAGTATTAAGTTCCTTGGTATTGTATTAGACTCTAAGTATACATTTAAGAAACATTGTCAGTATATAAGAAAAAGACTTTTTGTTAATTTAAATATTATTAAATACCTCTCATGTAAGCGCTCACTCATCGGCTCGGCTTTACTGGTCAACGTCACTAAAGCCCTCATCTCATCTGTAATTAATTATGGCTTGGAAATTTATGGACATCATTCTAAGAATCATCTAAAGATGCTTGCTGCGCCCTATCATTCTTCAGTTCGTTGTTCTCTTCGAGTGTTTCCAACATCGCCAATTAAAAACATACTGACGGAAGCTGGCCTACCTTCTCTAAAAGATGCAGTGGAAGATAGCTTAAATAAGCTTTATTCAAAACTCATACTCAGCACGAACTTTACTATAAAAAAGGACTTTCAATCATCACTTTGCAGAAAGAGGTCTCCTAAAATACCGTCTTCTATTTTTAAAAGTGCTTTGTTTGCTAAAACCAATGAGTTGCCGCTTAAAATATTGCTGCCTTGCAGTAAATATATTCCACCGTGGAAAGTAAATGAATCTTCTTTCATTAGTGATCTTACTTTTCTTCGCAAATCCATCACTCCAAGCACTGTGTATAAATCTCGATTTTTGGAATTATCTGCGCACTTCAAATCTTTTGGTTGGCAGTTTATATATACTGATGGCTCCAAATCGTCGCATACATCTTTTGCTGTAGTTGATGATAACCAACAAAGAATATCGTATGGTTTATTATTTCCATTTTGTTCAATTTTTACCGCTGAAGCTACGGGTATTCTCAAAGCTGTCCAGTATGCCCAACAAAACCTTGGTAAATTCATCATCTGTACAGATAGTCTATCGTGTTTTCAAGCTTTAAAAAACCGCAGTAACTACAATGACGTCATTATTGGCATTAGATCGCTGTTGTTTTCGTTAGCACATAGACTAAAAATAATGTGGATACCCGGTCACTCTGGAATCATTGGAAATACTTTTGCGGACTCGGTGGCTAAGGAGGTGTGCATCACTCCAACAACTACATCTGCCTTGTTTGTTAAGAGTGATATAAAACGGCTTATTATTCAACAAAGATCCACTAAATTGGCGCTTGATTGGATGAATTACAGACACCACTACTCTAGAATAAATTCAAATCGTATCAAACCATCCTTTCCGTCATCGCTTTCATCTAATTATATCATTCCATATATCAGACTTCGCATTGGCCACTCCATTATCACACACGCTCACATACTAAATGGCACTCAGATCAACCAATGCCCATTTTGTGATTCAGATTTAAATCTATTGCATCTTCTGCAACATTGTCCAGCACTTCAAACTCATAGACTGTCAAACTTCAATAATACTGATCCAATAATTTTATTGATGGATCCCTCAAGCAACAACATTTCGAAAATCTACAACTTTTTGAAAGACAGCGACCTTCTTCGACGCATATAACATAACCAGTCGGCCGATAGCCCATGATGCTAGTGCTGCGTATTTTCTTAAGTTTGTATAATAATTGTATTATTATGTAAGCTTTAATAAGAAACTTTGCCGAAGGTACCACACACAGTAGGCCGGGTCGATTTGTGGGGAGGCAAAAAAATCGCCCATTGCTCTATGAAAGGGATCATGCCGAAGGTACCATACCTCTGACACGAATTCTGATGTCCCCCCATTTGGGTCGAACTTTTGGGTAGGGGCAAATTTTGAAATAGAATTGAAATTACCATTTCATTCTTATTACCTCTGAAAGTGAGGAGAACTAAAGCAATAACCACTATGGTATTTCAAAAAAAATAATAAGTGAAGTGACCATTCCAAATCAAAAAGTTTACAATGAATCCACCATCCTCTACGCAAGATGAAGCAACTACATCAACAACTATCATATACCCAAGCATGATCTTAATGTTTTTGGTGTGTCTACTTGACTGATCTTAATTTACCAACCCATCTGGATATCTTGAGATATTATTTTTACTTAAGCGAACGTGCTAAAACAGAACAAAAAAAGTTTTCCCATAAATTATTCACTATTCAAGTACAAGATAAGTTGATTGGAATTTGGGAAAAACTTGGTATGGAAATAATGCTGAAAAAAGTGTATGTAATAAATTGAATAAATTGCTTGACAAGTATCAAGAGCAAATCAAGAGAAGAAACAACACCCAACAATTTACAGAGTATGTAAAATCTCTGGAAACAATTTTTTACATTGGAACATGTAAATGCGATTTGAAGGCAGCTCCATGTGCATGCGGCTGGGTTCCCGAACGCCTCAAAGAGTTCACGCACGATCAACATAATCAGAGAAGACCAACAATGAATGCATTTATGTCACCAATGCCAACATACCAAGATCCCGATGATTCAACATACGCACCGCCACCGGTTCAAGAAGATATGGATAGAAGCACAAGTTCGCAATACACAGAGAGATACGATTGTTTTAACTTTGCCTTGGTATGTGACAGATTTGGTGTGCCTGACAGAGTAGCATCAGCATTATGAACCGCTCTTTTGCAAGATTTTAAAATTAAAATAAGCATGGGAAACCTCTCATTATGGATAAATCGAAAGTTCGCAGAGAAAAAGAGAAATGGAGACAAGAAGTGCTTCGCAAACGGTTAGATGATACCAATTTGTTAGCGTTTTCATTCGATAGCAGAAAAGATGATACTTTAACGATAGATAAATTGATGAGAAGTATCATACTAGGATGGTAAAACAACCTCATCTTGTTATTTTGAGAGAACCCAATTCTGAAATGATTGGTTACGTAAGACTGGAACATGAAACCGCTGAATACAAAACAACCAAATTAAATTTTTAAATTAAATTAATTTAAAATTTTTTCAACGATAAAAATATATCACTGGATACATTAATTGGAATATGCACTGACGGTGAGCCAACAAACACTGGCCCATACGGTAGAATTATACGACGATTCGAATTGCTGTTAAAAAGACCATATCATTGGTTTGTTTGCCTTCTACACTTCCACGAACTTCCGTTTCGGCATTTGTTTGAAGCTTTGGATAAATCAACCAGCACTGGACCAAGATCGGCAACCGGAAAACTGAGCCGTCAAATCGAAACTTGTGAAACTCTTCCGGTAAGTTATTGCTATCACTCATTTATTATAATTGTCAACCATTTTTAATTATTTTATTATTATATATTTTTAGGTGGTGGACGACTTCCAGAAAATTGAGTTGCAAAATATGCCCCCTGCTCCAGAAAAAAAAGAATTTTCAACCGATTCGAAGTACTTATACGACATGGCCCATGCAATTTCTAGCGGCGTGGTTCCGGTGGATCTGGCTAACATCAAACCAGGGAAAATTGTACATTGTCGGTGGCTCACCAAGGCCGCTAGATTATTGCGATTATATGTGCTACGAAAAATCCAGATGCAAATTTAAGAATTCTGGTTGAATTTATAATTAAATGTTATGTGCCAATGTACTTCAATATCAAGTATTACAGCTCTGTCGTGTACGGCAGTGCATTATTTTTCAAGTTCATTGGTTGGCCACGATTTCTAGAACCTCATTTACGCAAAATTGTCAATCAAGTAATTAAAGATAATTCATATTATGCGCATTCGGAAAATATCTTGTTATCAATGTTGTTTGATGATAGAAAAGAAAAGCGCGACTGTGCCATCAAGAAAATTCTACGCTATCGAACCGATTTAGGTCATCTATTGAAAACTATAGGGGAATAGCAAAGTTGTCTGCAATACCTTAACTTTTTGAAGCAATTATAACAGACGACATAACCTTCCGGATCTCTCCAGTAATTTCTTGTTCTCAGCATGGTTTTCGTAAAGGGAAATCTACCACAACTAATTTGCTTGAATTTGTATCACATGTATCAACGGGCTTTAGGGAGAATAAGAATACTGATGTTATATATACAGATTTAAGTAAAGCTTTTGATAAAGTAAACCATTCAATTCTTTTGAATAAACTTGATCTTTTTGGTTTTCAACGAATATTTCTAAAATGGGTTGCTTCTTATCTTAGTAATAGAATTCAACAAGTCATATTTAAAGATACTTTTTCTGACATAATCAATGTTCCTTCAGGCGTTCCTCAAGGTAGCCATCTTGGTTCAATTCTGTTCTTGTTATTTATTAACGACATATCATCTGTTGTTAAGTTTTCAAAAGTTTTATTATATGCTGACGATGTAAAACTTTTAAAACATATACTTCAAACAGCGAAAGATGTCAGTTGCAAACAGACTTAAACAACCTAGTTTCTTGGTGTGATAGAAATGACTTGCCATTGAACCTTAAAAAATGTAAAACGATGTGCTTTTCACGTAGAGCTGTAGACCCTACCTCATACGCAATACAAAACTTTAGGTTGGAGCAAGTATGCAGTTTTGTTGATCTGCGAGTAACTATGGACTCCAAACTCAATTTTAATCTTCACGTATCTTCCACGGTTTTTAAAGCTAAAGGTGCTCTTAGTTTTGTTAAACGTTGGTCTAAAGAATTTAGAGATCCGCTTACCACAAAAATTCTTTTTACATCTCTGGAGTTAATATCGTTTACACGATATGAGTTCAAGAATTTAAACAATTTTATTTATACGCCGAAATGCGTGCCTTTATTGATATTCTTAAGAACTGAATTTTAATATAAGATCTTACAGCTATTTATACTAATGAAATGCGGCTGCTGTTATCTGCATGCGACTTCTTTGTCGTAATTCGATATCTGCTATCTTGCTATTACTTGAGATGCGGAGTTGGTTATCGCAGTGGATTATTCCATTGCCAGATGTTTGTTGTTTACATGTTGAGAATGCCTTTCTAGATAATGCATGTTCATTTCTATTGTTCGACTGATAGTGCATGTCAAAGCGAGTTCTATCGGTTTACATACATAGTTCGCCTTTGTTCGGAATGTATATTAGGAGATAAGGTGTATGTGAGTGTGTGTGACCCGGAGCGAGGCTATGTCGTTAACTCCCCTCCTTCTTAAAACGGAGCGTCCTCGCTATGCTGCTACAGATTGTTGTTGTTGAAGACGATTCAATTCGACTTCGTATATTTCGTCAATTTGCCTTTGTCTGTGAAGCATTCTTCTATTTACGCGATATCGGCAGAGGTGTACCATACCGTAAGTGGTGACTACTAAAGTAAGGAATCCTATTATGATGAAGAACGTAAAATGTACTGGATTTTCTACAATAGGTATCAAAAATGTTGAGAGTGTTTGGATATTGCTGAATTTGTATATTGAGTTTGAAGAAAGGATACGGAGTACTTCAAGTTTTTCGTTGTGTTGATTGTGTATTATTTCTCTGAGTTGTCTTTGATGATTGTAATATGTCATGTTATCGATGTTCGTGGATTCATTGAAGTGTATCAATTTAGGGCCTGATATATGCATGTTGTTCCAAGTATGCTGGTAATCTGTCAAAATGTATCCATTCTCTAGGATGCGAAGTGGAGCATTATTTTCGTGGGTTGTTTCGCATTGTGCTGTTTTGTCTTCTAATATTTTTATAGTACAATTGTCAGCGGGTTCTGATTTACAAATAAAGTTACCCATATAATTTCTACATTTAGATATTCTTTGATAATCGTTACACTTTGCGATCTTAGGGTCTAAATTAATTTTACCATGCTTATATGCTAAAGGATATACATTAAATAAGCTACATTTAGTTTCAAGGATAGGATATTTGTATCGGGTGATTTTTTAAGAGCTTGATAACTTTTTTTTAAAAAACGCATAAAATTTGCAAAATCTCATCGGTTCTTTATTTGAAACGTTAGATTGGTTCATGACATTTACTTTTTGAAGATAATTTCATTTAAATGTTGACCGCGGCTGCGTCTTAGGTGGTCCATTCGGAAAGTCCAATTTTGGGCAACTTTTCGAGCATTTCGGCCGGAGTAGCCCGAATTTCTTCGGAAATGTTGTCTTCCAAAGCTGGAATAGTTGCTGGCTTATTTCTGTAGACTTTAGACTTGACGTAGCCCCACAAAAATAGTCTAAAGGCGTTAAATCGCAATAT
>NW_026090131.1:0-6320 GCF_024586455.1 Bactrocera neohumeralis
TGTTTTAAATCATTAACATCAAATTTTAAAAATAAATTTAAACCTTTTCCCCCTTTTTGCTGAAGGGTTAAAACCATAACGGGCAGGGAAAGAATTGGGCAATTTTTTATTCAGGTAAAAATGATTTGCCTTTTTATACAATTTAAAACAGTCGATATTGAGTTGCTTAAAAAACATTAACATCAAATATTTAAGAATTTAAACCCTCTTTTTTTTTACTGAAGTTATATGTTTCAAGGCAAAAAATTTGAAAGAATTCCCACAACCTTTTTTTAGGGATAAAGTCGATTTTCTTGTATATACACATTTAGCAGTCGATATTAAATTGCCTTAAATCATAAATTTAAAATCTTTAAGTTAATTTAATTTCTTCATCTTATTGAAGTTGACATAAGGCCATAACGGCAGTGCATTTGGAAGAATTCGACAATCTTATATTCAGGCATAAAGTCGATTTTCTTGTATATACACATTTAGCAGTCGATATTGAGTTGCTTCAAATCATTAACATCAAATATTTTAGATAATTAACCTTTTTCATCTTACTGAAGTTGACATAAAGCCATAACGGCACTGAATTTGGAAGAATTCGACAATCTTATATTCAGGTATAAAGTCGATTTTCTTGTATATACACATATATTTGCCGATATTGAGTTGCTTCAAATCATAAAGATCAAATATTTAAGATAATTAACCTTCTTCATCTAGCTGAAGTTGACATAAAGCCATAACGGCAGTGCATTTGGAAGAATTCGACAATCTTATATTCAGGTATAAAGTCGATTTTCTTGTATATACACATTTAGCAGTCGATATTGAGTTGCTTCAAATCATTAACATCAAATATTTAAGATAATTAACCTTCTTCATCTTGCTGAAGTTGCATAAAGCCATAACGGCAGTGCATTTGGAAGAATTCGACAATCTTTATATTCAGGTATAAAGTAGATTGTCTTGTATATACACATTTAGTTGTCGATATTGAGTTGCTCTAAAATCACTAATTTAAAATATTTAAGTTAATTAACCTTCTTCATCTAGCTGAAGTTGACATAAAGCCATAACGGCAGTGCATTTGGAAGAATTCGACAATCTTATATTCAGGTATAAAGTCGATTTTCTTGTATATACACATTTAGCAGTCGATATTGAGTTGCTTAAATCATTAACATCAAATATTTAAGTTAATTAACCTTCTTCATCTTACTGAAGTTGACATAAAGCCATAACGGCAGTGCATTTGGAAGAATTCGACAATCTTATATTCAGGTATAAAGTCGATTTTCTTGTATATACACATTTAGCAGTCGATATTGAGTTGCTTAAATCATTAACATCAAATATTTAAGATAATTAACCTTCTTCATCTTTTGAAGTTGACATAAAGCCATAACGGCAGTGCATTTGGAAGAATTCGACAATCTTATATTCAGGTATAAAGTCGATTTTCTTGTATATACACATTTAGCAGTCGATATTGAGTTGCTTAAAATCATTAACATCAAATATTTAAGTTAATTAGCCTTCTTCATCTTATCGAAGTTGACATAAAGCCATAACGGCAGTGCATTTGAAAGAATTCGGCAATATTATATTCAGGTATAAAGTCGATTTTCTTGTATATATACATTCAGCAGTCAGAATTGAGTTGCTTCAAATCATTAACATCAATTATTTTAGATAATTAAATCTTCTTAACATCAAATATCAGGTTAATTTTCTTTTCATATAATTAACCTTCTTCATCTTGCTGAAGTTGACATAAAGCCATAACGGCAGTGCATTTGGAAGAATTCGACAATCTTATATTCAGGTATAAAGTCGATTTTCTTGTATATACACATTTAGCAGTCGATATTGAGTTGCTTAAAATCATTAACATCAAATATTTAAGATAATTAACCTTCTTCATTTTACTGAAGTTGACATAAAGCCATAACGGCAGTGCATTTGGAAGAATTCGACAATCTTATATTCAGGTATAAAGTCGATTTTCTTGTATATACACATTTAGCAGTCGATATTGAGTTGCTTCAAATCATTAACATCATAACATCAAATATTTAAGATAATTAACCTTCTTCATCTAGCTGAAGTTGACATAAAGCCATAACGGCAGTGCATTTGGAAGAATTCGACAATCTTATATTCAGGTATAAAGTCGATTTTCTTGTATATACACATTTAGTAGTCGATATTGAGTTGCCCTAATTCACTAATTTAAAATATTTAAGTTAATTAACCTTCCTCATCTTACTGAAGTTGACATAAAGCCATAACGGCAGTGCATTTGGAAGAATTCGACAATCTTATATTCAGGTATAAAGTCGATTTTCTTGTATATACACATTTAGCAGTCGATATTGAGTTGCTTCAAATCATAAAGATCAAATATTTAAGATAATTAACCTTCTTCATCTAGCTGAAGTTGACATAAAGCCATAACGGCAGTGCATTTGGAAGAATTCGACAATCTTATATTCAGGTATAAAGTCGATTTTCTTGTATATACACATTTAGCAGTCGATATTGAGTTGCTTCAAATCATTAACATCAAATATTTAAGATAATTAACCTTCTTCATCTAGCTGAAGTTGACATAAAGCCATAACGGCAGTGCATTTGGAAGAATTCGACAATCTTATATTTAGGTATAAAGTCGATTTTCTTGTATATACACATTTAGCAGTCGATATTGAGTTGCCCTAATTCACTAATTTAAAATATTTAAGTTAATTAACCTTCTTCATCTAGCTGAAGTTGACATAAAGCCATAACGGCAGTGCATTTGGAAGAATTCGACAATCTTATATTCAGGTATAAAGTCGATTTTCTTGTATATACACATTTAGCAGTCGATATTGAGTTGCTTCAAATCATTAACATCAAATATTTAAGATAATTAACCTTCTTCATCTTAGCTGAAGTTGACATAAAGCCATAACGGCAGTGCATTTGGAAGAATTCGACAATCTTATATTCAGGTATAAAGTCGATTTGCTTGTATATACACATTTAGTAGTCGATATTGAGTTGCCCTAATTCACTAATTTAACATATTTAAGTTAATTAACCTTCCTCATCTTACTGAAGTTGACATAAAGCCATAACGGCAGTGCATTTGGAAGAATTCGACAATCTTATATTCAGGTATAAAGTCGATTTTCTTGTATATACACATTTAGCAGTCGATATTGAGTTGCTTCAAATCATAAAGATCAAATATTTAAGATAATTAACCTTCTTCATCTAGCTGAAGTTGACATAAAGCCATAACGGCAGTGCATTTGGAAGAATTCGACAATCTTATATTCAGGTATAAAGTCGATTTTCTTGTATATACACATTTAGCAGTCGATATTGAGTTGCTTCAAATCATTAACATCAAATATTTAAGATAATTAACCTTCTTCATCTTAGCTGAAGTTGACATAAAGCCATAACGGCAGTGCATTTGGAAGAATTCGACAATCTTATATTCAGGTATAAAGTCGATTTTCTTGTATATACACATTTAGCAGTCGATATTGAGTTGCTTCAAATCATTAACATCAAATATTTAAGATAATTAACCTTCTTCATCTAGCTGAAGTTGACATAAAGCCATAACGGCAGTGCATTTGGAAGAATTCGACAATCTTATATTCAGGTATAAAGTCGATTTTCTTGTATATACACATTTAGCAGTCGATATTGAGTTGCTTCAAATCATTAACATCAAATATTTAAGATAATTAACCTTCTTCATCTTGCTGAAGTTGACATAAAGCCATAACGGCAGTGCATTTGGAAGAATTCGACAATCTTATATTCAGGTATAAAGTCGATTTTCTTGTATATACACATTTAGCAGTCGATATTGAGTTGCTTCAAATCATTAACATCAAATATTTAAGATAATTAACCTTCTTCATCTAGCTGAAGTTGACATAAAGCCATAACGGCAGTGCATTTGGAAGAATTCGACAATCATATATTCAGGTATAAAGTCGATTTTCTTGTATATACACATTTAGTAGTCGATATTGAGTTGCTCTAAATCATTAACATAAAATATTTAAGATAATTAACCTTCTTCATCTTACTGAAGTTGACATAAAGCCATAACGGCAGTGCATTTGGAAGAATTCGACAATCTTATATTCAGGTATAAAGTCGATTTTCTTGTATATACACATTTAGCAGTCGATATTGAGTTGCTTCAAATCATTAATTCAAATATTTAAGATAATTAACTTTCTTCATCTTGCTGAAGTGTGCATAGAGCCATAACGGCAGTGCATTTGGAAGAATTCGATAATCTTATATTCAGGTATAAAGTCGATTTTCTTGTATATACACATTCAGCAGTCAGAATTGAGTTGCTTCAAATCATTAACATCAAATATTTAAGATAATTAACCTTCTTGCTAAAGTTGCAATAAGCCATAACGGCATGCATTTGGAAGAATTCGACAATCTTATATTCAGGTATAAAGTCGATTTTCTTGTATATACACATTTAGTAGTCGATATTGAGTTGCCCTAAATCACTAATTTAACATATTTAAGTTAATTAACCTTCTCCATCTTACTGAAGTTGACATAAAGCCATAACGGCAGTGCATTTGGAAGAATTCGACAATCTTATATTCAGGTATAAAGTAGATTTTCTTGTATATACACATTTAGCAGTCGATATTGAGTTGCTTCAAATCATAAAGATCAAATATTTAAGATAATTAACCTTCTTCATCTAGCTGAAGTTGACATAAAGCCATAACGGCAGTGCATTTGGAAGAATTCGACAATCTTATATTCAGGTATAAAGTCGATTTTCTTGTATATACACATTTAGCAGTCGGAATTGAGTTGCTTCAAATCATTAACATCAAATATTTAAGATAATTAACCTTCTTCATCTAGCTGAAGTTGACATAAAGCCATAACGGCAGTGCATTTGGAAGAATTCGACAATCATATATTCAGGTATAAAGTCGATTTTCTTGTATATACACAATAAGCAGTCGATATTGAGTTGCTCTAAATCAACAATTTAACATATTTAAGATAATTAACCTTCTTCATCTAGCTGAAGTTGACATAAAGCCATAACGGCAGTGCATTTGGAAGAATTCGACAATCTTATATTCAGGTATAAAGTCGATTTGCTTGTATATACACATTTAGCAGTCCATATTGAGTTGCTTCAAATCATTAACATCAAATATTTTAGATAATTAACCTTCTTCATCTTGCTGAAGTTGACATAGAGCCATAACGGCAGTGCATTTGGAAGAATTCGACAATCTTATATTTAGGTATTAAGTCGATTTTCTTGTATATACACATTTAGCAGTCGATATTGAGTTGCTTAAAATCATTAACATCAAATATTTTAGATATTTAACCTTCTTCATATTGTTGTGGTTGGCATAAAGCCATAACGGCAGTGCATTTGGAAGAATTTCACAATCTTATATTTAGGTATTAAGTCGATTTTCTTGTATATACACATTTAGCAGTCGATATTGATTTGCTTCTAATCATCAACATCAAATATTTAAGATAATTAGCCTACTCCATCTTGTTGAAGTTGACATAGAGCCATAACGGCAGTGCATTTGGAAGAATTCGACAATCTTATATTCAGGTATAAAGTAGATTTTCTTGTATTTTCACATTTAGCAGTCGATATTGAGTTGCTTCAAATCATTAACATCAATTATTTTAGATAATTAACCTTCTTCATCTTGCTGAAGTTGGCATAAAGCCATAACGGCAGTGCATTTGGAAGAATTCGACAATCTTATATTCAGGTATAAAGTCAATTTTCTTTCATATACACACTTAGCAGTCGATATTGAGTTGCTTAAAATCATTAACATAAAATATTTAAGTTAATTAACCTTCTTCATCTTGCTGAAGTTGACATAAAGCCATAACGGCAGTGCATTTGAAAGAATTCGACAATCTTATATTCAGGCATAAAGTCGATTTTCTTGTATATACACATGTTAGCCGTCGATATTGAGTTGCTTCAAATCATTAACAACAAATATTTAAGATAATTAACCTTCTTCATTTTACAGAACTTGACATAAAGCCATAACGGCAGTGCATTTGGAAGAATTCGACAATCTTATATTCAGGTATAAAGTCGATTTTCTTGTATATACACATTTAGCAGTCGATATTGAGTTGCCCCAAATCATTAACATCAAATATTTTATATAATTAACCTTCTTCATCTTGCTGAAGTTGGCATAGAGCCATAACGGCAGTGCATTTGGAAGAATTCAACAATCTTATATTCAGGTATAAAATCGATTTTCTTT
>NW_026090132.1:0-22882 GCF_024586455.1 Bactrocera neohumeralis
GGTTTAAATCATTAATTTAACATCTTTAAGTTAATTTACTTTCTTCATCTTACTGAAGTTGACATAAAGCCATAACGGCAGTGCATTTGGAAAAATTTGACAATCTTATATTCAGGTATAAAGTCCATTTTCTTGTATATACACATTAAGCAGTCGATACTGAGTTGGTTTAAATCATTTATTTAACATCTTTAAGTTAATTTACCTTCTTCATCTTACTGAAGTTGACATAAAGCCATAACGGCAGTGCATTTGGAAGAATTCGATAATCTCATATTCAGGTATAAAGTCCATTTTCTTGTATATACACATTAAGCAGTCGATATTGAGTTGCATTAAATCATTACTTTAACATTTTTAAGTTAATTTACCTTCTTCATCTTACTGAAGTTGACATAAAGCCATAACGGCAGTGCATTTGGAAGAATTCGATAATCTCATATTCAGGTAAAAAGTCGATTTTCTTGTATATACACATTTAGCAGTCGATATTGAGTTGCTTTAAATCATTTATTTAACATCTTTAAGTTAATTTACCTTCTTCATCTTACTGAAGTTGACATAAAGCCATAACGGCAGTGCATAAGAATTCGATAATCTTATATTCAGGTATAAAGTCCATTTACTTGTATATACACACTAAGCAGTCGATATTGAGTTGCCTTAAATCATTACTTTAACATCTTTAAGTTAATTTACCTTCTTCATCTTACTGAAGTTGACATAAAGCCATAACGGCAGTGCATTTGGAAGAATTCGATAATCTCATATTCAGGTAAAAAGTCCATTTTCTTGTATATACACATTTAGCAGTCGATATTGAGTTGCTTTAAATCATTTATTTAACATCTTTAAGTTAATTTACCTTCTTCATCTTACTGAAGTTGACATAAAGCCATAACGGCAGTGCATTTGGAAGAATTCGACAATCTTATATTCAGGTATAAAGTCCATTTTCTTGTATATACACATTGAGCAGTCGATATTGAGTTGCATTAAATCATTACTTTAACATTTTTAAGTTAATTTACCTTCTTCATCTTACTGAAGTTGACATAAAGCCATAACGGCAGTGCATTTGGAAGAATTCGATAATCTCATATTCAGGTAAAAAGTCGATTTTCTTGTATATACACATTTAGCAGTCGATATTGAGTTGCTTTAAATCATTAATTTAACATCTTTAAGTTAATTTACCTTCTTCATCTTATTGAAGTTGACATAAAGCCATAACGGCAGTGCATTTGGAAGAATTCGACAATCTTATATTCAGGTATAAAGTCGATTTTCTTGTATATACACATTTAGCAGTCGATATTGAGTTGCTTTTAATCATTTATTTAACATCTTTAAGTTAATTTACCTTCTTCATCTTATTGAAGTTGACATAAAGCCAAAACGGCAGTGCATTTGAAAGAATTTGACAATCTTATATTCAGGTATAAAGTCCATTTTCTTGTATATACACATTAAGCAGTCGATATTGAGTTGCTTTAAATCATTACTTTAACATCTTTAAGTTAATTTACCTTCTTCATCTTACTGAAGTTGACATAAAACCATAACGGCAGTGCATTTGGAAGAATTCGATAATCTCATATTCAGGTAAAAAGTCGATTTTCTTGTATATACCCATTTAGCAGTCGATATTGAGTTGCTTTTAATCATTTATTTAACATCTTTAAGTTAATTTACCTTCTTCATCTTACTGAAGTTGACATAAAGCCATAACGGCAGTGCATTTGGAAGAATTTGACAATCTTATATTCAGGTATAAAGTCCATTTTCTTGTATATACACATTAAGCAGTCGATATTGAGTTGGTTTAAATCATTAATTTAACATCTTTAAGTTAATTTACCTTCTTCATCTTACTGAAGTTGACATAAAGCCATAACGGCAGTGCATTTGGAAGAATTCGATAATCTCATATTCAGGTAAAAAGTCGATTTTCTTGTATATACACATTTAGCAGTCGATATTGAGTTGCTTTTAATCATTTATTTAACATCTTTAAGTTAATTTACCTTCTTCATCTTACTGAAGTTGACATAAAGCCAAAACGGCAGTGCATTTGGAAGAATTCGATAATCTCATATTCAGGTAAAAAGTCGATTTTCTTGTATATACACATTAAGCAGTCGATATTGAGTTGCTTTAAATCATTATTTTAACATCTTTAAGTTAATTTACCTTCTTCATCTTACTGAAGTTGACATAAAGCCATAACGGCAGTGCATTTGGAAGAATTCGATAATCTCATATTCAGGTATAAAGTCGATTTTCTTGTATATACACATTTAGCAGTCGATATTGAGTTGCTTTTAATCATTTATTTAACATCTTTAAGTTAATTTACCTTCTTCATCTTACTGAAGTTGACATAAAGCCATAACGGCAGTGCATTTGGAAGAATTCGATAATCTCATATTCAGGTATAAAGTCGATTTTCTTGTATATACACATTAAGCAGTCGATATTGAGTTGCTGTAATTCATTTATTTAACATCTTTAAGTTAATTTATTCTTCATCTTACTGAAGTTGACATAAAGCCATAACGGCAGTGCATTTGGAAGAATTCGACAATCTTATATTCAGGTATAAAGTCCATTTTCTTGTATATACACATTAAGCAGTCGATATTGAGTTGCTTTAAATCATTAATTTAACATCTTTAAGTTAATTTACCTTCTTCATCTTACTGAAGTTGACATAAAGCCATAACGGCAGTGCATTTGGAAGAATTCGATAATCTCATATTCAGGTATAAAGTCCATTTTCTTGTATATACACATTAAGCAGTCGATATTGAGTTGCTTTAAATCATTACTTTAACATCTTTAAGTTAATTTACCTTCTTCATCTTACTGAAGTTGACATAAAGCCATAACGGCAGTGCATTTGGAAGAATTCGATAATCTCATATTCAGGTAAAAAGTCCATTTTCTTGTATATACACATTAAGCAGTCGATATTGAGTTGCTTTAAAACATTTATTTAACATCTTTAAGTTAATTTACCTTCTTCATCTTACTGAAGTTGACATAAAGCCATAACGGCAGTGCATTTGGAAGAATTCGACAATCTTATATTCAGGTATAAAGTCCATTTTCTTGTATATACACATTAAGCAGTCGATATTGAGTTGCTTTAAATCATTAATTTAACATCTTTAAGTTAATTTACCTTCTTCATCTTACTGAAGTTGACATAAAGCCATAACGGCAGTGCATTTGGAAGAATTCGACAATCTCATATTCAGGTATAAAGTCCATTTTCTTGTATATACACATTAAGCAGTCGATATTGAGTTGCTTTAAATCATTTATTTAACATCTTTAAGTTAATTTACCTTCTTCATCTTATTGAAGTTGACATAAAGCCATAACGGCAGTGCATTTGGAAGAATTCGATAATCTTATATTCAGGTATAAAGTCCATTTTCTTGTATATACACATTAAGCAGTCGATATTGAGTTGCTTTAAATCATTAATTTAACATCTTTAAGTTAATTTACCTTCTTCATCTTACTGAAGTTGACATAAAGCCATAACGGCAGTGCATTTGGAAGAATTCGACAATCTTATATTCAGGTAAAAGTCCATTTTCTTGTATATACACATTAAGCAGTCGATATTGAGTTGCTTTAAATCATTACTTTAACATCTTTAAGTTAATTTACCTTCTTCATCTTACTGAAGTTGACATAAAGCCATAACGGCAGTGCATTTGGAAGAATTCGATAATCTTATATTCAGGTATAAAGTCCATTTTCTTGTATATACACATTTAGCAGTCGATATTGAGTTGCTTTAAATCATTTATTTAACATCTTTAAGTTAATTTACCTTCTTCATCTTATTGAAGTTGACATAAAGCCATAACGGCAGTGCATTTGGAAGAATTCGACAATCTTATATTCAGGTAAAAAGTCCATTTTCTTGTATATACACATTAAGCAGTCGATATTGAGTTGCTTTAAATCATTATTTAACATCTTTAAGTTAATTTACCTTCTTCATCTTACTGAAGTTGACATAAAGCCATAACGGCAGTGCATTTGGAAGAATTCGATAATCTCATATTCAGGTAAAAAGTCCATTTTCTTGTATATACACATTAAGCAGTCGATATTGAGTTGCTTTAAATCATTTATTTAACATCTTTAAGTTAATTTACCTTCTTCATCTTACTGAAGTTGACATAAAGCCATAACGGCAGTGCATTTGGAAGAATTCGACAATCTTATATTCAGGTATAAAGTCCATTTTCTTGTATATACACATTAAGCAGTCGATATTGAGTTGCTTTAAATCATTAATTTAACATCTTTAAGTTAATTTACCTTCTTCATCTTACTGAAGTTGACATAAAGCCATAACGGCAGTGCATTTGGAAGAATTCGATAATCTTATATTCAGGTATAAAGTCCATTTTCTTGTATATACACATTAAGCAGTCGATATTGAGTTGCTTTAAATCATTAATTTAACATCTTTAAGTTAATTTACCTTCTTCATCTTACTGAAGTTGACATAAAGCCATAACGGCAGTGCATTTGGAAGAATTCGACAATCTTATATTCAGGTATAAAAGTCGATTTTCTTGTATATACACATTTAGCAGTCGATATTGAGTTGCTTTAAATCATTTATTTAACATCTTTAAGTTAATTTACCTTCTTCATCTTACTGAAGTTGACATAAAGCCATAACGGCAGTGCATTTGGAAGAATTCGACAATCTTATATTCAGGTAAAAAGTCGATTTTCTTGTATATACACATTAAGCAGTCGATATTGAGTTGCTTTAAATCATTAATTTAACATCTTTAAGTTAATTTACCTTCTTCATCTTACTGAAGTTGACATAAAGCCATAACGGCAGTGCATTTGGAAGAATTCGACAATCTTATATTCAGGTATAAAGTCCATTTTCTTGTATATACACATTAAGCAGTCGATATTGAGTTGCTTTAAATCATTAATTTAACATCTTTAAGTTAATTTACCTTCTTCATCTTACTGAAGTTGACATAAAGCCATAACGGCAGTGCATTTGGAAGAATTCGACAATCTTATATTCAGGTAAAAGTCGATTTTCTTGTATATACACATTTAGCAGTCGATATTGAGTTGCTTTAAATCATTTATTTAACATCTTTAAGTTAATTTACCTTCTTCATCTTACTGAAGTTGACATAAAGCCATAACGGCAGTGCATTTGGAAGAATTCGACAATCTTATATTCAGGTAAAAAGTCGATTTTCTTGTATATACACATTAAGCAGTCGATATTGAGTTGCTTTAAATCATTAATTTAACATCTTTAAGTTAATTTACCTTCTTCATCTTACTGAAGTTGACATAAAGCCATAACGGCAGTGCATTTGGAAGAATTCGATAATCTCATATTCAGGTAAAAAGTCGATTTTCTTGTATATACACATTTAGCAGTCGATATTGAGTTGCTTTAAATCATTTATTTAACATCTTTAAGTTAATTTACCTTCTTCATCTTATTGAAGTTGACATAAAGCCATAACGGCAGTGCATTTGGAAGAATTCGATAATCTTATATTCAGGTAAAAAGTCGATTCTCTTGTATATACGCATTTAGCAGTCGATCTTGAAATGCTTTAAATCATTATTTAACATCTTTAAGTTAATTTACCTTCTTCATCTTACTGAAGTTGACATAAAACCATAAAGGCAGTGCATTTGGAAGAATTCGATAATCTCATATTCAGGTAAAAAGTCGATTTTCTTGTATATACACATTAAGCAGTCGATATTGAGTTGCTTTAAATCATTTATTTAACATCTTTAAGTTAATTTACCTTCTTCATCTTATTGAAGTTGACATAAGGCCATAACGGCAGTGCATTTGGAAGAATTCGACTATCTTATATTCAGGTATTAAGTCGATTTTCTTGTATATACACAATTAAGCAGTCGATATTGAGTTGCCTTAAATCATTATTTAACATCTTTAAGTTAATTTAACTTCTTCATCTTACTGAAGTTGACATAAAGCCATAACGGCAGTGCATTTGGAAGAATTCGATAATCTTATATTCAGGTATAAAGTCGATTTTCTTGTATATACACATTTAGAAGTCGATATTGAGTTGCTTTAAATCATTTATTTAACATCTTTAAGTTAATTTACCTTCTTCATCTTATTGAAGTTGACATAAAGCCATAACGGCAGTGCATTTGGAAGAATTCGACAATCTTATATTCAGGTAAAAAGTCCATTTTCTTGTATATACACATTAAGCAGTCGATATTGAGTTGCTTTAAATCATTACTTTAACATCTTTAAGTTAATTTACCTTCTTCATCTTACTGAAGTTGACATAAAGCCATAACGGCAGTGCATTTGGAAGAATTCGATAATCTTATATTCAGGTAAAAAGTCGATTTTCTTGTATATACACATTTAGCAGTCGATATTGAGTTGCTTTAAATCATTTATTTAACATCTTTAAGTTAATTTACCTTCTTCATCTTATTGAAGTTGACATAAAGCCATAACGGCAGTGCATTTGGAAGAATTCGATAATCTTATATTCAGGTAAAAAGTCCATTTTCTTGTATATACACATTTAGCAGTCGATATTGAGTTGCTTTAAATCATTTATTTAACATCTTTAAGTTAATTTACCTTCTTCATCTTATTGAAGTTGACATAAAGCCATAACGGCAGTGCATTTGGAAGAATTCGATAATCTCATATTCAGGTAAAAAGTCGATTTTCTTGTATATACACATTTAGCAGTCGATATTGAGTTGCTTTAAATCATTTATTTAACATCTTTAAGTTAATTTACCTTCTTCATCTTATTGAAGTTGACATAAAGCCATAACGGCAGTGCAATTTGGAAGAATTTGACAATCTTATATTCAGGTATAAAGTCCATTTTCTTGTATATACACATTTAGCAGTCGATATTGAGTTGCTTTAAATCATTTATTTAACATCTTTAAGTTAATTTACCTTCTTCATCTTACTGAAGTTGACATAAAGCCATAACGGCAGTGCATTTGGAAGAATTCGACAATCTTATATTCAGGTATAAAGTCCATTTTCTTGTATATACACATTAAGCAGTCGATATTGAGTTGCTTTAAATCATTTATTTAACATCTTTAAGTTAATTTACCTTCTTCATCTTACTGAAGTTGACATAAAGCCATAACGGCAGTGCATTTGGAAGAATTCGACAATCTTATATTCAGGTATAAAGTCCATTTTCTTGTATATACACATTAAGCAGTCGATATTGAGTTGCTTTAAATCATTTATTTAACATCTTTAAGTTAATTTACCTTCTTCATCTTATTGAAGTTGACATAAAGCCATAACGGCAGTGCATTTGGAAGAATTCGATAATCTCATATTCAGGTAAAAAGTCGATTTTCTTGTATATACACATTTAGCAGTCGATATTGAGTTGCTTTAAATCATTAATTTAACATCTTTAAGTTAATTTACCTTCTTCATCTTACTGAAGTTGACATAAAGCCATAACGGCAGTGCATTTGGAAGAATTCGATAATCTTATATTCAGGTATAAAGTCGATTTTCTTGTATATACACATTTAGCAGTCGATATTGAGTTGCTTTAATTAATTTATTTAACATCTTTAAGTTAATTTACCTTCTTCATCTTATTGAAGTTGACATAAAGCCATAACGGCAGTGCATTTGGAAGAATTCGACAATCTTATATTCAGGTAAAAAGTCCATTTTCTTGTATATACACATTAAGCAGTCGATATTGAGTTGCTTTAAATCATTTATTTAACATCTTTAAGTTAATTTACCTTCTTCATCTTATTGAAGTTGACATAAAGCCATAACGGCAGTGCATTTGGAAGAATTCGATAATCTTATATTCAGGTAAAAAGTCCATTTTCTTGTATATACACATTTAGCAGTCGATATTGAGTTGCTTTAAATCATTTATTTAACATCTTTAAGTTAATTTACCTTCTTCATCTTACTGAAGTTGACATAAAGCCATAACGGCAGTGCATTTGGAAGAATTCGATAATCTCATATTCAGGTATAAAGTCCATTTTCTTGTATATACACATTAAGCAGTCGATATTGAGTTGCTTTAAATCATTACTTTAACATCTTTAAGTTAATTTACCTTCTTCATCTTACTGAAGTTGACATAAAGCCATAACGGCAGTGCATTTGGAAGAATTCGATAATCTTATATTCAGGTAAAAAGTCCATTTTCTTGTATATACACATTAAGCAGTCGATATTGAGTTGCTTTAAATCATTACTTTAACATCTTTAAGTTAATTTACCTTCTTCATCTTATTGAAGTTGACATAAAGCCATAACGGCAGTGCATTTGGAAGAATTCGACAATCTTATATTCAGGTATAAAGTCCATTTTCTTGTATATACACATTTAGCAGTCGATATTGAGTTGCTTTAAATCATTTATTTAACATCTTTAAGTTAATTTACCTTCTTCGTCTTATTGAAGTTGACATAAAGCCATAACGGCAGTGCATTTGGAAGAATTCGATAATCTTATATTCAGGTATAAAGTCGATTTTCTTGTATATACACATTTAGAAGTCGATATTGAGTTGCTTTAAATCATTTATTTAACATCTTTAAGTTAATTTACCTTCTTCATCTTATTGAAGTTGACATAAGGCCATAACGGCAGTGCATTTGGAAGAATTCGATAATCTTATATTCAGGTATAAAGTCGATTTTCTTGTATATACACATTTAGAAGTCGATATTGAGTTGCTTTAAATCATTTATTTAACATCTTTAAGTTAATTTACCTTCTTCATCTTATTGAAGTTGACATAAAGCCATAACGGCAGTGCATTTGGAAGAATTCGATAATCTTATATTCAGGTATAAAGTCGATTTTCTTGTATATACACATTTAGAAGTCGATATTGAGTTGCTTTAAATCATTTATTTAACATCTTTAAGTTAATTTACCTTCTTCATCTTACTGAAGTTGACATAAAGCCATAACGGCAGTGCATTTGGAAGAATTCGATAATCTCATATTCAGGTATAAAGTCGATTTTCTTGTATATACACATTAAGCAGTCGATATTGAGTTGCTTTAAATCATTTATTTAACATCTTTAAGTTAATTTACCTTCTTCATCTTACTGAAGTTGACATAAAGCCATAACGGCAGTGCATTTGGAAGAATTCGACAATCTTATATTCAGGTAAAAGTCGATTTTCTTGTATATACACATTAAGCAGTCGATATTGAGTTGCTTTAAATCATTATTTAACATCTTTAAGTTAATTTACCTTCTTCATCTTACTGAAGTTGACATAAAGCCATAACGGCAGTGCATTTGGAAGAATTCGATAATCTCATATTCAGGTAAAAAGTCGATTTTCTTGTATATACACATTTAGCAGTCGATATTGAGTTGCTTTAAATCATTTATTTAACATCTTTAAGTTAATTTACCTTCTTCATCTTACTGAAGTTGACATAAAGCCATAACGGCAGTGCATTTGGAAGAATTCGATAATCTCATATTCAGGTAAAAGTCCATTTTCTTGTATATACACATTAAGCAGTCGATATTGAGTTGCTTTAAATCATTATTTAACATCTTTAAGTTAATTTACCTTCTTCATCTTACTGAAGTTGACATAAAGCCATAACGGCAGTGCATTTGGAAGAATTCGATAATCTCATATTCAGGTAAAAGTCGATTTTCTTGTAAAAAGTCGATTTTCTTGTATATTTAACATCTTTAAGTTAATTTACCTTCTTCATCTTACTGAAGTTGACATAAAGCCAAAACGGCAGTGCATTTGGAAGAATTCGATAATCTCATATTCAGGTATAAAGTCGATTTTCTTGTATATACACATTTAGCAGTCGATATTGAGTTGCTTTTAATCATTTATTTAACATCTTTAAGTTAATTTACCTTCTTCATCTTACTGAAGTTGACATAAAGCCATAACGGCAGTGCATTTGGAAGAATTCGATAATCTCATATTCAGGTAAAAAGTCGATTTTCTTGTATATACACATTTAGCAGTCGATATTGAGTTGCTTTAAAGCATTTATTTAACATCTTTAAGTTAATTTACCTTCTTCATCTTACTGAAGTTGACATAAAGCCATAACGGCAGTGCATTTGGAAGAATTCGATAATCTCATATTCAGGTAAAAAGTCGATTTTCTTGTATATACACATTTAGCAGTCGATATTGAGTTGCTTTAAATCATTTATTTAACATCTTTAAGTTAATTTACCTTCTTCGTCTTATTGAAGTTGACATAAGGCCATAACGGCAGTGCATTTGGAAGAATTCGATAATCTTATATTCAGGTAAAAAGTCCATTTTCTTGTATATACACATTTAGCAGTCGATATTGAGTTGCTTTAAAGCATTTATTTAACATCTTTAAGTTAATTTAACTTCTTCATCTTACTGAAGTTGACATAAAGCCATAACGGCAGTGCATTTGGAAGAATTCGATAATCTTATATTCAGGTATAAAGTCCATTTTCTTGTATATACACATTAAGCAGTCGATATTGAGTTGCTTTAAATCATTACTTTAACATCTTTAAGTTAATTTACCTTCTTCATCTTACTGAAGTTGACATAAAGCCATAACGGCAGTGCATTTGGAAGAATTCGATAATCTCATATTCAGGTATAAAGTCCATTTTCTTGTATATACACATTAAGCAGTCGATATTGAGTTGCTTTAAATCATTTATTTAACATCTTTAAGTTAATTTACCTTCTTCGTCTTATTGAAGTTGACATAAGGCCATAACGGCAGTGCATTTGGAAGAATTCGATAATCTTATATTCAGGTATAAAGTCCATTTTCTTGTATATACACATTAAGCAGTCGATATTGAGTTGCTTTAAATCATTTATTTAACATCTTTAAGTTAATTTACCTTCTTCATCTTACTGAAGTTGACATAAAGCCATAACGGCAGTGCATTTGGAAGAATTCGACAATCTTATATTCAGGTATAAAGTCCATTTTCTTGTATATACACATTAAGCAGTCGATATTGAGTTGCTTTAAATCATTAATTTAACATCTTTAAGTTAATTTACCTTCTTCATCTTATTGAAGTTGACATAAAGCCATAACGGCAGTGCATTTGGAAGAATTCGATAATCTTATATTCAGGTATAAAGTCCATTTTCTTGTATATACACATTAAGCAGTCGATATTGAGTTGCTTTAAATCATTACTTTAACATCTTTAAGTTAATTTACCTTCTTCATCTTACTGAAGTTGACATAAAGCCATAACGGCAGTGCATTTGGAAGAATTCGATAATCTCATATTCAGGTAAAAAGTCGATTTTCTTGTATATACACCTTTAGCAGTCGATATTGAGTTGCTTTAAATCATGGATTTAACATCTTTAAGTTAATTTACCTTCTTCATCTTATTGAAGTTGACATAAAGCCGAAACGGCAGTGCATTTGGAAGAATTCGACAATCTCATATTCAGGTATAAAGTCGATTTTCTTGTATATACACATTAAGCAGTCGATATTGAGTTGCTTTTAATCATTTATTTAACATCTTTAAGTTAATTTACCTTCTTCATCTTACTGAAGTTGACATAAAGCCATAACGGCAGTGCATTTGGAAGAATTCGATAATCTCATATTCAGGTAAAAAGTCCATTTTCTTGTATATACACATTTAGCAGTCGATATTGAGTTGCTTTAAATCATTTATTTAACATCTTTAAGTTAATTTACCTTCTTCATCTTACTGAAGTTGACATAAAGCCATAACGGCAGTGCATTTGGAAGAATTCGATAATCTCATATTCAGGTAAAAGTCGATTTTCTTGTATATACACATTTAGCAGTCGATATTGAGTTGCTTTAAATCATTTATTTAACATCTTTAAGTTAATTTACCTTCTTCATCTTACTGAAGTTGACATAAAGCCATAACGGCAGTGCATTTGGAAGAATTCGATAATCTCATATTCAGGTATAAAGTCCATTTTCTTGTATATACACATTAAGCAGTCGATATTGAGTTGCTTTAAATCATTACTTTAACATCTTTAAGTTAATTTACCTTCTTCATCTTACTGAAGTTGACATAAAGCCATAACGGCAGTGCATTTGGAAGAATTCGATAATCTTATATTCAGGTATAAAGTCCATTTTCTTGTATATACACATTAAGCAGTCGATATTGAGTTGCTTTAAATCATTACTTTAACATCTTTAAGTTAATTTACCTTCTTCATCTTACTGAAGTTGACATAAAGCCATAACGGCAGTGCATTTGGAAGAATTCGATAATCTCATATTCAGGTAAAAGTCGATTTTCTTGTATATACACATTTAGCAGTCGATATTGAGTTGCTTTAAATCATTATTTAACATCTTTAAGTTAATTTACCTTCTTCATCTTACTGAAGTTGACATAAAGCCATAACGGCAGTGCATTTGGAAGAATTCGATAATCTCATATTCAGGTAAAAAGTCGATTTTCTTGTATATACACATTTAGCAGTCGATATTGAGTTGCTTTAAATCATTATTTAACATCTTTAAGTTAATTTACGTTCTTCATCTTACTGAAGTCGACATAAGGCCATAACGGCAGTACATTTGGAAGAATTCGATAATCTCATATTCAGGTAAAAGTCGATTTTCTTGTATATACACATTTAGCAGTCGATATTGAGTTGCTTTAAATCATTTATTTAACATCTTTAAGTTAATTTACCTTCTTCATCTTATTGAAGTTGACATAAAGCCATAACGGCAGTGCATTTGGAAGAATTCGATAATCTCATATTCAGGTAAAAAGTCGATTTTCTTGTATATACACATTTAGCAGTCGATATTGAGTTGCTTTAAATCATTTATTTAACATCTTTAAGTTAATTTACCTTCTTCATCTTATTGAAGTTGACATAAAGCCATAACGGCAGTGCATTTGGAAGAATTCGATAATCTCATATTCAGGTAAAAAGTCGATTTTCTTGTATATACACATTTAGCAGTCGATATTGAGTTGCTTTTAATCATTTATTTAACATCTTTAAGTTAATTTACCTTCTTCATCTTACTGAAGTTGACATAAAGCCATAACGGCAGTGCATTTGGAAGAATTCGATAATCTCATATTCAGGTAAAAAGTCCATTTTCTTGTATATACACATTAAGCAGTCGATATTGAGTTGCTTTAAATCATTACTTTAACATCTTTAAGTTAATTTACCTTCTTCATCTTACTGAAGTTGACATAAAACCATAACGGCAGTGCATTTGGAAGAATTCGATAATCTCATATTCAGGTAAAAAGTCGATTTTCTTGTATATACACATTAAGCAGTCGATATTGAGTTGCTTTAAATCATTTATTTAACATCTTTAAGTTAATTTACCTTCTTCATCTTATTGAAGTTGACATAAAGCCATAACGGCAGTGCATTTGGAAGAATTCGATAATCTCATATTCAGGTAAAAAGTCCATTTTCTTGTATATACACATTAAGCAGTCGATATTGAGTTGCTTGATATCATTTATTTAACATCTTTAAGTTAATTTACCTTCTTCATCTTACTGAAGTTGACATAAAGCCATAACGGCAGTGCATTTGGAAGAATTCGATAATCTCATATTCAGGTATAAAGTCCATTTTCTTGTATATACACATTAAGCAGTCGATATTGAGTTGCTTTAAATCATTAATTTAACATCTTTAAGTTAATTTACCTTCTTCATCTTACTGAAGTTGACATAAAGCCATAACGGCAGTGCATTTGGAAGAATTCGATAATCTTATATTCAGGTAAAAAGTCGATTTTCTTGTATATACACATTTAGCAGTCGATATTGAGTTGCTTTAAATCATTTATTTAACATCTTTAAGTTAATTTACCTTCTTCATCTTATTGAAGTTGACATAAAGCCATAACGGCAGTGCATTTGGAAGAATTCGATAATCTCATATTCAGGTAAAAAGTCGATTTTCTTGTATATACACATTTAGCAGTCGATATTGAGTTGCTTTAAATCATTTATTTAACATCTTTAAGTTAATTTACCTTCTTCATCTTATTGAAGTTGACATAAAGCCATAACGGCAGTGCATTTGGAAGAATTCGATAATCTTATATTCAGGTAAAAAGTCCATTTTCTTGTATATACACATTAAGCAGTCGATATTGAGTTGCTTTAAATCATTAATTTAACATCTTTAAGTTAATTTACCTTCTTCATCTTACTGAAGTTGACATAAAGCCATAACGGCAGTGCATTTGGAAGAATTCGATAATCTCATATTCAGGTAAAAAGTCGATTTTCTTGTATATACACATTTAGCAGTCGATATTGAGTTGCTTTAAATCATTACTTTAACATCTTTAAGTTAATTTACCTTCTTCATCTTACTGAAGTTGACATAAAGCCATAACGGCAGTGCATTTGGAAGAATTCGATAATCTCATATTCAGGTAAAAGTCGATTTTCTTGTATATACACATTAAGCAGTCGATATTGAGTTGCTTTAAATCATTAATTTAACATCTTTAAGTTAATTTACCTTCTTCATCTTACTGAAGTTGACATAAAGCCATAACGGCAGTGCATTTGGAAGAATTCGATAATCTCATATTCAGGTAAAAGTCGATTTTCTTGTATATACACATTTAGCAGTCGATATTGAGTTGCTTTAAATCATTTATTTAACATCTTTAAGTTAATTTACCTTCTTCATCTTACTGAAGTTGACATAAAGCCATAACGGCAGTGCATTTGGAAGAATTCGATAATCTCATATTCAGGTAAAAAGTCCATTTTCTTGTATATACACATTTAGCAGTCGATATTGAGTTGCTTTAAATCATTTATTTAACATCTTTAAGTTAATTTACCTTCTTCATCTTACTGAAGTTGACATAAGGCCATAACGGCAGTGCATTTGGAAGAATTCGATAATCTCATATTCAGGTAAAAGTCGATTTTCTTGTATATACACATTTAGCAGTCGATATTGAGTTGCTTTAAATCATTTATTTAACATCTTTAAGTTAATTTACCTTCTTCATCTTATTGAAGTTGACATAAAGCCATAACGGCAGTGCATTTGGAAGAATTTGACAATCTTATATTCAGGTATAAAGTCCATTTTCTTGTATATACACATTAAGCAGTCGATATTGAGTTGCATTAAATCATTACTTTAACATCTTTAAGTTAATTTACCTTCTTCATCTTACTGAAGTTGACATAAAGCCATAACGGCAGTGCATTTGGAAGAATTCGATAATCTCATATTCAGGTAAAAAGTCGATTTTCTTGTATATACACCTTTAGCAGTCGATATTGAGTTGCTTTAAATCATTTATTTAACATCTTTAAGTTAATTTACCTTCTTCATCTTATTGAAGTTGACATAAAGCCGAAACGGCAGTGCATTTGGAAGAATTCGACAATCTCATATTCAGGTATAAAGTCGATTTTCTTGTATATACACATTAAGCAGTCGATATTGAGTTGCTTTTAATCATTTATTTAACATCTTTAAGTTAATTTACCTTCTTCATCTTACTGAAGTTGACATAAAGCCATAACGGCAGTGCATTTGGAAGAATTCGATAATCTCATATTCAGGTAAAAAGTCCATTTTCTTGTATATACACATTAAGCAGTCGATATTGAGTTGCTTTAAATCATTTATTTAACATCTTTAAGTTAATTTACCTTCTTCATCTTACTGAAGTTGACATAAAGCCATAACGGCAGTGCATTTGGAAGAATTCGATAATCTCATATTCAGGTAAAAAGTCCATTTTCTTGTATATACACATTTAGCAGTCGATATTGAGTTGCTTTAAATCATTTATTTAACATCTTTAAGTTAATTTACCTTCTTCATCTTATTGAAGTTGACATAAAGCCATAACGGCAGTGCATTTGGAAGAATTCGATAATCTCATATTCAGGTAAAAAGTCGATTTTCTTGTATATACACATTTAGCAGTCGATATTGAGTTGCTTTTAATCATTTATTTAACATCTTTAAGTTAATTTACCTTCTTCATCTTACTGAAGTTGACATAAAGCCATAACGGCAGTGCATTTGGAAGAATTCGATAATCTCATATTCAGGTATAAAGTCGATTTTCTTGTATATACACATTTAGCAGTTGATATTGAGTTGCTTTAAATCATTAGTTTAACATATTTAAGTCAATTGACTTTCTTCATATTACCGAAATTGACATAAAGCCATAACGGCAGTGCATTTGGAAGAATTCGATAATCTTATATTCAGGTATAAAGTCCATTTTCTTGTATATACACATTAAGCAGTCGATATTGAGTTGCTTTAAATCATTACTTTAACATCTTTAAGTTAATTTACCTTCTTCATCTTACTGAAGTTGACATAAAGCCATAACGGCAGTGCATTTGGAAGAATTCGATAATCTCATATTCAGGTAAAAAGTCGATTTTCTTGTATATACACATTTAGCAGTCGATATTGAGTTGCTTTAAATCATTTATTTAACATCTTTAAGTTAATTTACCTTCTTCATCTTACTGAAGTTGACATAAAGCCATAACGGCAGTGCATTTGGAAGAATTCGATAATCTCATATTCAGGTAAAAGTCGATTTTCTTGTATATACACATTTAGCAGTCGATATTGAGTTGCTTTAAATCATTTATTTAACATCTTTAAGTTAATTTACCTTCTTCATCTTACTGAAGTTGACATAAAGCCATAACGGCAGTGCATTTGGAAGAATTCGATAATCTCATATTCAGGTATAAAGTCGATTTTCTTGTATATACACATTTAGCAGTCGATATTGAGTTGCTTTAAATAATTTATTTAACATCTTTAAGTTAATTTACCTTCTTCATCTTACTGAAGTTGACATAAAGCCATAACGGCAGTGCATTTGGAAGAATTCGATAATCTCATATTCAGGTAAAAAGTCGATTTTCTTGTATATACACATTTAGCAGTCGATATTGAGTTGCTTTTAATCATTTATTTAACATCTTTAAGTTAATTTACCTTCTTCATCTTACTGAAGTTGACATAAAGCCATAACGGCAGTGCATTTGGAAGAATTCGATAATCTCATATTCAGGTATAAAGTCCATTTTCTTGTATATACACATTAAGCAGTCGATATTGAGTTGCTTTAAATCATTTATTTAACATCTTTAAGTTAATTTACCTTCTTCATCTTACTGAAGTTGACATAAAGCCATAACGGCAGTGCATTTGGAAGAATTCGATAATCTCATATTCAGGTAAAAAGTCGATTTTCTTGTATATACACATTTAGCAGTCGATATTGAGTTGCTTTAAATCATTACTTTAACATCTTTAAGTTAATTTACCTTCTTCATCTTACTGAAGTTGACATAAAGCCATAACGGCAGTGCATTTGGAAGAATTCGATAATCTCATATTCAGGTAAAAAGTCCATTTTCTTGTATATACACATTAAGCAGTCGATATTGAGTTGCTTGATATCATTTATTTAACATCTTTAAGTTAATTTACCTTCTTCATCTTATTAAAGTTGACATAAAGCCATAACGGCAGTGCATTTGGAAGAATTCGATAATCTTATATTCAGGTATAAAGTCCATTTTCTTGTATATACACATTTAGCAGTCGATATTGAGTTGCTTTAAATCATTTATTTAACATCTTTAAGTTAATTTACCTTCTTCATCTTACTGAAGTTGACATAAAGCCATAACGGCAGTGCATTTGGAAGAATTTGACAATCTTATATTCAGGTATAAAGTCCATTTTCTTGTATATACACATTTAGCAGTCGATATTGAGTTGCTTTAAATCATTTATTTAACATCTTTAAGTTAATTTACCTTCTTCATCTTATTGAAGTTGACATAAAGCCATAACGGCAGTGCATTTGGAAGAATTCGATAATCTCATATTCAGGTAAAAAGTCGATTTTCTTGTATATACACATTTAGCAGTCGATATTGAGTTGCTTTAAATCATTTATTTAACATCTTTAAGTTAATTTACCTTCTTCATCTTACTGAAGTTGACATAAAGCCATAACGGCAGTGCATTTGGAAGAATTTGATAATCTTATATTCAGGTATAAAGTCCATTTTCTTGTATATACACATTAAGCAGTCGATATTGAGTTGCATTAAATCATTACTTTAACATTTTTAAGTTAATTTACCTTCTTCATCTTACTGAAGTTGACATAAAGCCATAACGGCAGTGCATTTGGAAGAATTCGATAATCTCATATTCAGGTAAAAAGTCGATTTTCTTGTATATACACATTTAGCAGTCGATATTGAGTTGCTTTAAATCATTTATTTAACATCTTTAAGTTAATTTACCTTCTTCATCTTACTGAAGTTGACATAAAGCCATAACGGCAGTGCATTTGGAAGAATTCGACAATCTTATATTCAGGTATAAAGTCCATTTTCTTGTATATACACATTAAGCAGTCGATATTGAGTTGCTTTAAATCATTAATTTAACATCTTTAAGTTAATTTACCTTCTTCATCTTACTGAAGTTGACATAAAGCCAAAACGGCAGTGCATTTGGAAGAATTCGATAATCTCATATTCAGGTAAAAAGTCGATTTTCTTGTATATACACATTTAGCAGTCGATATTGAGTTGCTTTAAATCATTTATTTAACATCTTTAAGTTAATTTACCTTCTTCATCTTATTGAAGTTGACATAAAGCCAAAACGGCAGTGCATTTGGAAGAATTCGATAATCTTATATTCAGGTAAAAAGTCGATTTTCTTGTATATACACATTAAGCAGTCGATATTGAGTTGCTTTTAATCATTTATTTAACATCTTTAAGTTAATTTATCTTCTTCATCTTACTGAAGTTGACATAAAGCCATAACGGCAGTGCATTTGGAAGAATTCGATAATCTCATATTCAGGTATAAAGTCCATTTTCTTGTATATACGCATTAAGCAGTCGATATTGAGTTGCTTTAAATCATTACTTTAACATCTTTAAGTTAATTTACCTTCTTCATCTTACTGAAGTTGACATAAAGCCATAACGGCAGTGCATTTGGAAGAATTCGACAATCTCATATTCAGGTAAAAAGTAAATTTTCTTGTATATACACATTAAGCAGTCGATATTGAGTTGCTTTAAATCATTACTTTAACATCTTTAAGTTAATTTACCTTCTTCATCTTACTGAAGTTGACATAAAGCCAGAACGGCAGTGCATTTGGAAGAATTCGATAATCTTATATTCAGGTATAAAGTCGATTTTCTTGTATATACACATTTAGAAGTCGATATTGAGTTGCTTTAAATCATTTATTTAACATCTTTAAGTTAATTTACCTTCTTCATCTTACTGAAGTTGACATAAAGCCATAACGGCAGTGCATTTGGAAGAATTCGATAATCTCATATTCAGGTATAAAGTCCATTTTCTTGTATATACACATTAAGCAGTCGATATTGAGTTGCTTTAAATCATTACTTTAACATCTTTAAGTTAATTTACCTTCTTCATCTTACTGAAGTTGACATAAAGCCATAACGGCAGTGCATTTGGAAGAATTCGATAATCTCATATTCAGGTAAAAAGTCGATTTTCTTGTATATACACCTTTAGCAGTCGATATTGAGTTGCTTTAAATCATGGATTTAACATCTTTAAGTTAATTTACCTTCTTCATCTTATTGAAGTTGACATAAAGCCAAAACGGCAGTGCATTTGGAAGAATTTGGCAATCTTATATTCAGGTATAAAGTCAATTTTCTTGTATATACACATTAAGCAGGCGATATTGAGTTGCTTTAAATCATTACTTTAACATCTTTAAGTTAATTTACCTTCTTCATCTTACTGAAGTTGACATAAAGCCATAACGGCAGTGCATTTGGAAGAATTCGATAATCTCATATTCAGGTAAAAAGTCGATTTTCTTGTATATACACATTTAGCAGTCGATATTGAGTTGCTTTAAATCATTGATTTAACATCTTTAAGTTAATTTACCTTCTTCATCTTATTGAAGTTGACATAAAGCCGAAACGGCAGTGCATTTGGAAGAATTCGACAATCTTATATTCAGGTATAAAGTCCATTTTCTTGTATATACACATTAAGCAGTCGATATTGAGTTGCTTTAAATCATTACTTTAACATCTTTAAGTTAATTTACCTTATTCATCTTACTGAAGTTGACATAAAGCCATAACGGCAGTGCATTTAGAAGAACTCGATAATCTCATATTCAGGTAAAAAGTCGATTTTCTTGTATATACACCTTTACCAGTCGATATTGAGTTGCTTTAAATCATTGATTTAACATCTTTAAGTTAATTTACCTTCTTCATCTTACTGAAGTTGACATAAAGCCATAACGGCAGTGCATTTGGAAGAATTCGACAATCTTATATTCAGGTATAAAGTCGATTTTCTTGTATATACACCTTTAGCAGTCGATATTGAGTTGCTTTAAATCATTGATTTAACATCTTTAAGTTAATTTACCTTCTTCATCTTATTGAAGTTGACATAAAGCCGAAACGGCAGTGCATTTGGAAGAATTCGACAATCTTATATTCAGGTATAAAGTCGATTTTCTTGTATATACACATTTAGCAGTCGATATTGAGTTGCTTTAAATCATTTATTTAACATCTTTAAGTTAATTTACCTTCTTCATCTTACTGAAGTTGACATAAAGCCAGAACGGCAGTGCATTTGGAAGAATTCGATAACCTTATATTCAGGTATAAAGTCGATTTTCTTGTATATACACATTTCGCAGTCGATATTGAGTTGCTTTAAATCATTTGTTTAACATCTTTAAGTTAATTTACCTTCTTCATCTTAGTGAAGTTGACATAAAGCCATAACGGCAGTGCATTTGGAAGAATTCGATAATCTTATATTCAGGTATAAAGTCGATTTTCTTGTATATACGCATTTAGCAGTCGATATTGAGTTGCATTAAATCATTACTTTAACATCTTTAAGTTAATTTACCTTCTTCATCTTACTGAAGTTGACATAAAGCCATAACGGCAGTGCATTTGGAAGAATTCGATAATCTTATATTCAGGTAAAAAGTCGATTTTCTTGTATATACACATTTAGCAGTCGATATTGAGTTGCTTTAAATCATTTATTTAACATCTTTAAGTTAATTTACCTTCTTCATCTTATTGAAGTTGACATAAAGCCGAAACGGCAGTGCATTTGGAAGAATTCGACAATCTTATATTCAGGTATAAAGTCCATTTTCTTGTATATACACACTAAGCAGTCGATATTGAGTTGCCTTAAATCATTACTTTAACATCTTTAAGTTAATTTACCTTCTTCATCTTACTGAAGTTGACATAAAGCCATAACGGCAGTGCATTTGGAAGAATTTGACAATTTTATATTCAGGTATAAAGTCCATTTTCTTGTATATACACATTAAGCAGTCGATATTGAGTTGCTTTAAATCATTATTTAACATTTATTTGAAACGTTAATTGGTTCTTCATCTTACTGAAGATAACATAAAATGTTAACGGCAGTGCATTTGGAAGAATTCGAAATCTTATATTGGGCAAAAGTTTCGAGCATTTTCTTGTATATACCCATTTCAGTCGATATTGAGTTGTCTTCCAAAGCAATAGTTTAACATTTCTGTAGACTTTAGACTTGACGTTCTTCATCAAAAAATAGTCTAAAGGCGTTAAATCGCATGATCTTGGTGGCCAACTTACGATAATCCATTTCTTGGTAGAAAGTTCTCCGATTTTCTTGTATATACCATAGAATCGCGAGCTGTGTGGCATGTAGCGCCATCTTGTTGAAACCACATGTCAACCAAGTTCAGTTCTTCCATTTTTGGCAACAAAAAGTATGTTAGCATAAACGATAGCGATCGCCATTCACCGTAACGTTGCGTCCAACAGCATCTTTGAAAAAATACGGTCCAATGATTCCACCAGCGTATAAACCACACCAAGCAGTCATATTTCGAGATGCATGCTTTAAATCATTTATTTAACATCTTTAAGTTAATTTACCTTCTTCATCTTACTGAAGTTGACATAAAGCCATAACGGCAGCGCATTTGGAAGACGAAATCTTATATTCAGGTAAATTCGATTTTCTTGTATATATTCCATTTGCTCGAAAATTGAGTTGCTTTTAAAAATTTAACATCTTTAAGAATTTATCTATTGAGTTGCTTTAAATCATTTAAATAAATTATCTTCAAAAAGTTAATGTACATTGAAATCATTACTTTAACATCTTTAACGTTTCAAATAAAGATAACGATGAGTGCATTTTGAAAATTTTATGCGTTTTTTTCAGGTAAAAAGTCAATTTTCTTGTATATACACATTTAGCAGTCGATATTGAGTTGGTTTAAATCATTAATTTAACATCTTTAAGTTAATTTACCTTCTTCATCTTACTGAAGTTGACATAAAGCCATAAAGGCAGTGCATTTGGAAGAATTTGACAATTTTATATTCAGGTATAAAGTCCATTTTCTTGTATATACACATTAAGCAGTCGATATTGAGTTGGTTTAAATCATTAATTTAACATCTTTAAGTTAATTTACCTTCTTCATCTTACTGAAGTTGACATAAAGCCATAACGGCAGTGCATTTGGAAGAATTCGATAATCTCATATTCAGGAAAAAGTCGATTTTCTTGTATATACACATTAAGCAGTCGATATTGAGTTGCTTTAAATCATTTATTTAACATCTTTAAGTTAATTTACCTTCTTCATCTCACTGAAGTTGACATAAAGTCATAACAGCAAAGCATTTGGGA
>NW_026090133.1:0-21782 GCF_024586455.1 Bactrocera neohumeralis
GAAGTTAATTAACAAATATCTGTTCGTTTTGACCTCAATACCGACCCCCGGGTTTTACAAAAAAACCACTTTTATCAAAAAAGTTGTCAATTTTTCCCAAAAGCATCCCGTGGGGGTTTTTTTGTCAATTTGGTAAGATGAAGGTTTTGTTTAAAATATTTAAAAATATTTGCAACCCCCATATCACCAAATTTTTATAAAAAAGAAATCGACTTTATCCAAATAAAGATTTAAATTCTTAAATCATGGTTGGCTTTATTCAATTTCGGTAAGATAAAAAGGGTTTTAACTTAAACTTAAAAGTAATGTTTTAAAGGGCAATAATATCGACTGCAAAATTTGTTTTTCGGGAAAATCATTTATCCCAAATAAAAGTTGTAAAGTTTTTCCAAATCCTTTTTCCCTTTTTTCAACTTTTAAGATGGGGGAAGCAAATTTAAATTTTAAAATTTTTTGATCTTGATTTGGGCAACTCAATATCGACTGCTAAATGTGTATATAAAAAAAATCGACTTTTCTAATATTTTTTCCCAATTCTGCATTTATGTTTATGTCAACATATACAAGGAAATCGACTTTACGCTTGAACATAAGATTGTCGGATTCTTCCAAATGCACTGCCGGTATGGCTTTATGTCAACTTCGGTAAGATGAAGAAGGTTAATTAACTTAAATGTGTGAAGCTAATGATTTAAGGCAACTCAATATCGACTGCTAAATGTGTATATACAAGAAAATCGACTTTATACATGAATATAAGATTGTCGAATTCTTCCAAAATGCACTGCCGCTATGGCTTTATGTCAACTTCGGTAAGATGAAGAAGGTTAATTGTTTTAAATATGTTAAAGTAATGATTTAAAGCAACTCAATATCGACTGCTAAATGTGTATATACAAGAAAACCGACTTTATACCTGAATATAAGATTGTCGAATTCTTCCAAATGCACTGCCGCTATGGCTTTATGTCAACTTCGTTAAGATGAAGAAGGTTAATTGTTTTTTTTTTTCGTTAAGATGAAGAAGGTTAATTGTTTTAAATATGTTAAAGTAATGATTTAAAGCAATTAAGTTATTTAACTTAAACGTGTGAAGCTAATGATTTAAGGCAACTCAATATCGACTGCTAAATGTGTTTATACAAGAAAATCGACTTTATACCTGAATATAAGATTGTCGAGATTTTCCAAATGCACTGCCGTTATGGCTTTATGTCAACTTCGGTAAGATGAAGAAGGTTAATTAACTTAAATATGTTGAATTATTGATTTGAAGCAACTCAATATCGATTGCTAAATGTGTTTATACAAGAAAATCGACTTTATACCTGCATATAAGATTGTCGGATTCTTCCAAATGCACTGCCGTTATGGCTTTATGTCAACTTCGGTAAGATGAAGAAGGTTAATTAACTTAAATGTGTGAAGCTAATGATTTAAGGCAACTCAATATCGACTGCTAAATGTGTATATACAAGAAAATCGACTTTATACCTGAATATAAGATTGTCGAATTCTTCCAAATGCACTGCCGTTATGGCTTTATGTCAACTTCGGTAAGATGAAGAAGGTTAATTGTTTAAATATTTGAACTAATGATTTAAGCAACTCAATATCGACTGCTAAATGTGTATATACAAGAAAATCGACTTTATACCTGAATATAAGATTGTCGAATTCTTCCAAATGCACTGCCGTTATGGCTTTATGTCAACTTCGGTAAGATGAAGAAGGTTAATTGACTTAAATATGTTAAACTAATGATTTAAAGCAACTCAATATCGACTGCTAAGTGTGTATATACAAGAAAATCGACTTTATACCTGAATATAAGATTGTCGGATTCTTCCAAATGCACTGCCGTTATGGCTTTATGTCAACTTCGGTAAGATGAAGAAGGTTAATTAACTTAAACGTGTGAAGCTAATGATTTAAGGCAACTCAATATCGACTGCTAAATGTGTATATACAAGAAAATCGACTTTATACCTGAATATAAGATTGTCGAGATTTTCCAAATGCACTGCCGTTATGGCTTTATGTCAACTTCGGTAAGATGAAGAAGGTTAATTAACTTAAATATTTGAAACTAATGATTTAAGCAACTCAATATCGACTGCTAAATGTGTATATACAAGAAAATCGACTTTATACCTGAATATAAGATTGTCGAATTCTTCCAAATGCACTGCCGTTATGGCTTTATGTCAACTTCGGTAAGATGAAGAAGGTTAATTGACTTAAATATGTTAAACTAATGATTTAAAGCAACTCAATATCGACTGCTAAATGTGTATATACAAGAAAATCGACTTTATACCTGAATATAAGATTGTCGAATTCTTCCAAATGCACTGCCGTTATGGCTTTATGTCAACTTCGGTAAGATGAAGGCGGCTAGTTAACTTAAAGAAGTAACATTAATGATTTAACGCAACTCAATATCGACTGCTAAATGTGTATATACAAGAAAATCGACTTTATACCTGAATATAAGATTGTCGAATTCTTCCAAATGCACTGCCGTTATGGCTTTATGTCAACTTCGGTAAGATGAAGAAGGTTAATTAACTTAAATATGTTATGCTAATGATTTGAAGCAACTCAATATCGACTGCTAAATGTGTATATACAAGAAAATCGACTTTATACCTGAATATAAGATTGTCGAATTCTTCCAAATGCACTGCCGTTATGGCTTTATGTCAACTTCGGTAAGATGAAGAAGGTTAATTGACTTAAATATGTTAAACTAATGATTTAAAGCAACTCAATATCGACTGCTAAATGTGTATATACAAGAAAATCGACTTTATACCTGAATATAAGATTGTCGAATTCTTCCAAATGCACTGCCGTTATGGCTTTATGTCAACTTCGGTAAGATGAAGAAGGTTAATTGACTTAAATATGTTAAACTAATGATTTAAAGCAACTCAATATCGACTGCTAAATGTGTATATACAAGAAAATCGACTTTATACCTGAATATAAGATTGTCGAATTCTTCCAAATGCACTGCCGTTATGGCTTTATGTCAACTTCGGTAAGATGAAGAAGGTTAATTGACTTAAATATGTTAAAGCTAATGATTTAAAGCAACTCAATATCGACTGCTAAATGTGTATATACAAGAAAATCGACTTTATACCTGAATATAAGATTGTCGAATTCTTCCAAATGCACTGCCGTTATGGCTTTATGTCAACTTCGGTAAGATGAAGAAGGTTAATTGACTTAAATATGTTAAACTAATGATTTAACGCAACTCAATATCGACTGCTAAATGTGTATATACAAGAAAATCGACTTTATACCTGAATATAAGATTGTCGAATTCTTCCAAATGCACTGCCGTTATGGCTTTATGTCAACTTCGGTAAGATGAAGAAGGTTAATTAACTTAAATATGTTGAAGCTAATGATTTAAGCAACTCAATATCGACTGCTAAATGTGTATATACAAGAAAATCGACTTTATACCTGAATATAAGATTGTCGAATTCTTCCAAATGCACTGCCGTTATGGCTTTATGTCAACTTCGGTAAGATGAAGAAGGTTAATTGTTTTAAATATGTTAAAGCTAATGATTTAAAGCAACTCAATATCGACTGCTAAATGTGTATATACAAGAAAATCGACTTTATACCTGAATATAAGATTGTCGAATTCTTCCAAATGCACTGCCGTTATGGCTTTATGTCAACTTCGGTAAGATGAAGAAGGTTAATTAACTTAAATATGTTAAAGCTAATGATTTAAGCAACTCAATATCGACTGCTAAATGTGTATATACAAGAAAATCGACTTTATACCTGAATATAAGATTGTCGAATTCTTCCAAATGCACTGCCGTATGGCTTTATGTCAACTTCGGTAAGATGAAGAAGGTTAATTGTTTTAAATATGTTAAAGTAATGATTTAAAGCAACTCAATATCGACTGCTAAATGTGTATATACAAGAAAACCGACTTTATACCTGAATATAAGATTGTCGAATTCTTGCAAATGCACTACCGTTATGGCTTTATGTCAACTTCGTTAAGATGAAGAAGGTTAATTGTTTTAAATATGTTAAAGTAATGATTTAAAGCAACTCAATATCGACTGCTAAATGTGTATATACAAGAAAACCGACTTTATACCTGAATATAAGATTGTCGAATTCTTCCAAATGCACTGCCGCTATGGCTTTATGTCAACTTCGTTAAGATGAAGAAGGTTAATTGTTTTAAATATGTTAAAGTAATGATTTAAAGCAACTCAATATCGACTGCTAAATGTGTATATACCTTTACCTGAATATAAGATTGTCGGATTCTTCCAAATGCACTGCCGTTATGGCTTTATGTCAACTTCGGTAAGATGAAGAAGGTTAATTGTTTTAAATATGTTAAAGTAATGATTTAAAGCAACTCAATATCGACTGCTAAATGTGTATATACAAGAAAATCGACTTTATACCTGAATATAAGATTGTCGAATTCTTCCAAATGCACTGCCGTTATGGCTTTATGTCAACTTCGGTAAGATGAAGAAGGTTAATTAACTTAAATATGTTGAAGCTAATGATTTAAAGCAACTCAATATCGACTGCTAAATGTGTATATACAAGAAAATCGACTTTATACCTGAATATAAGATTGTCGAATTCTTCCAAATGCACTGCCGTTATGGCTTTATGTCAACTTCGGTAAGATGAAGAAGGTTAATTAACTTAAATATGTGAAACTAATGATTTAAGGCAACTCAATATCGACTGCTAAATGTGTATACACAAGAAAATCGACTTTATACATGAATATAAGATTGTCGAATTCTTCCAAATGCACTGCCGTTATGGCTTTATGTCAACTTCGGTAAGATGAAGAAGGTTAATTAACTTAAAGATGTGAAAGTAATGATTTAAAGCAACTCAATATCGACTGCTAAATGTGTATATACAAGAAAATCGACTTTATACCTGAATATAAGATTGTCGAATTCTTCCAAATGCACTGCCGTTATGGCTTTATGTCAACTTCGGTAAGATGAAGAAGGTTAATTAACTTAAATATGTTAAAGCTAATGATTTAAGCAACTCAATATCGACTGCTAAATGTGTATATACAAGAAAATCGACTTTATACCTGAATATAAGATTGTCGAATTCTTCCAAATGCACTGCCGTTATGGCTTTATGTCAACTTCGGTAAGATGAAGAAGGTTAATTGTTTTAAATATGTTAAAGCTAATGATTTAAGCAACTCAATATCGACTGCTAAATGTGTATATACAAGAAAATCGACTTTATACCTGAATATAAGATTGTCGAATTCTTCCAAATGCACTGCCGTTATGGCTTTATGTCAACTTCGGTAAGATGAAGAAGGTTAATTGTTTTAAATATGTTAAACTAATGATTTAAAGCAACTCAATATCGACTGCTAAATGTGTATATACAAGAAAATCGACTTTATACCTGAATATAAGATTGTCGAATTCTTCCAAATGCACTGCCGTTATGGCTTTATGTCAACTTCGGTAAGATGAAGAAGGTTAATTAACCTAAATATGTTAAACTAATGATTTAAAGCAACTCAATATCGACTGCTAAATGTGTATATACAAGAAAATCGACTTTATACCTGAATATAAGATTGTCGAATTCTTCCAAATGCACTGCCGTTATGGCTTTATGTCAACTTCGGTAAGATGAAGAAGGTTAATTAACTTAAATGTGTGAAGCTAATGATTTAAGGCAACTCAATATCGACTGATAAATGTGTATATACAAGAAAATCGACTTTATACCTGAATATAAGATTGTCGAGATTCTTCCAAATGCACTGCCGTTATGGCTTTATGTCAACTTCAGTAAGATGAAGAAGGTTAATTAACTTAAATATGTGAAGTTAATGATTTAAGGCAACTCAATATCGACTGCTAAATGTGTATATACAAGAAAATCGACTTTATACCTGAATATAAGATTGTCGAATTCTTCCAAATGCACTGCCGTTATGGCTTTATGTCAACTTCGGTAAGATGAAGAAGGTTAATTAACTTAAATATGTTAAACTAATGATTTAAGCAACTCAATATCGACTGCTAAATGTGTATATACAAGAAAATCGACTTTATACCTGAATATAAGATTGTCGAATTCTTCCAAATGCACTGCCGTTATGGCTTTATGTCAACTTCGGTAAGATGAAGAAGGTTAATTAACTTAAATATGTTAAAGTAATGATTTAAAGCAACTCAATATCGACTGCTAAATGTGTATATACAAGAAAATCGACTTTATACCTGAATATAAGATTGTCGAATTCTTCCAAATGCACTGCCGTTATGGCTTTATGTCAACTTCGGTAAGATGAAGAAGGTTAATTAACTTAAATATGTTGAAACTAATGATTTAAGCAACTCAATATCGACTGCTAAATGTGTATATACAAGAAAATCGACTTTATACCTGAATATAAGATTGTCGAATTCTTCCAAATGCACTGCCGTTATGGCTTTATGTCAACTTCGGTAAGATGAAGAAGGTTAATTGTTTTAAATATGTTAAACTAATGATTTAAAGCAACTCAATATCGACTGCTAAATGTGTATATACAAGAAAATCGACTTTATACCTGAATATAAGATTGTCGAATTCTTCCAAATGCACTGCCGTTATGGCTTTATGTCAACTTCGGTAAGATGAAGAAGGTTAATTGACTTAAATATGTTAAACTAATGATTTAACGCAACTCAATATCGACTGCTAAATGTGTATATACAAGAAAATCGACTTTATACCTGAATATAAGATTGTCGAATTCTTCCAAATGCACTGCCGTTATGGCTTTATGTCAACTTCGGTAAGATGAAGAAGGTTAATTAACTTAAATATGTGAAACTAATGATTTAAAGCAACTCAATATCGACTGCTAAATGTGTATATACAAGAAAATCGACTTTATACCTGAATATAAGATTGTCGAATTCTTCCAAATGCACTGCCGTTATGGCTTTATGTCAACTTCGGTAAGATGAAGAAGGTTAATTAACTTAAATGTGTGAAGCTAATGATTTAAGGCAACTCAATATCGACTGCTAAATGTGTATATACAAGAAAATCGACTTTATACCTGAATATAAGATTGTCGAATTCTTCCAAATGCACTGCCGTTATGGCTTTATGTCAACTTCGGTAAGATGAAGAAGGTTAATTAACTTAAATGTGTGAAAATAATGATTTAAAGCAACTCAATATCGACTGCTAAATGTGTATATACAAGAAAATCGACTTTATACCTGAATATAAGATTGTCGAATTCTTCCAAATGCACTGCCGTTATGGCTTTATGTCAACTTCGGTAAGATGAAGAAGGTTAATTGTTTTAAAGGTGTGAAGCTAATGATTTAAGGCAACTCAATATCGACTGCTAAATGTGTATATACAAGAAAATCGACTTTATACCTGAATATAAGATTGTCGAATTCTTCCAAATGCACTGCCGTTATGGCTTTATGTCAACTTCGGTAAGATGAAGAAGGT
Organism: Bactrocera neohumeralis; assembly: GCF_024586455.1. Classification (NCBI taxonomy): domain Eukaryota; kingdom Metazoa; phylum Arthropoda; class Insecta; order Diptera; family Tephritidae; genus Bactrocera; species Bactrocera neohumeralis. The sequence continues at coordinate 7,534 of NW_026090133.1, forward strand.
TAATTGTTTTAAATATGTTAAAGTAATGATTTAAAGCAACTCAATATCGACTGCTAAATGTGTATATACAAGAAAATCGACTTTATACCTGAATATAAGATTGTCGAATTCTTCCAAATGCACTGCCGTTATGGCTTTATGTCAACTTCGGTAAGATGAAGAAGGTTAATTGACTTAAATATGTTAAACTAATGATTTAAAGCAACTCAATATCGACTGCTAAATGTGTATATACAAGAAAATCGACTTTATACCTGAATATAAGATTGTCGAATTCTTCCAAATGCACTGCCGTTTATGCTTTATGTCAACTCAGTAAGATGAAGAAGGTTAATTAACTTAAATATGTGAAACTAATGATTTAAGCAACTCAATATCGACTGCTAAATGTGTATATACAAGAAAATCGACTTTATACCTGAATATAAGATTGTCGAATTCTTCCAAATGCACTGCCGTTATGGCTTTATGTCAACTTCGGTAAGATGAAGAAGGTTAACTAACTTAAATATGTTAAAGTAATGATTTAAAGCAACTCAATATCGACTGCTAAATGTGTATATACAAGAAAATCGACTTTATACCTGAATATAAGATTGTCGAATTCTTCCAAATGCACTGCCGTTATGGCTTTATGTCAACTTCGGTAAGATGAAGAAGGTTAATTGTTTTAAATATGTTAAACTAATGATTTAAAGCAACTCAATATCGACTGCTAAATGTGTATATACAAGAAAATCGACTTTATACCTGAATATAAGATTGTCGAATTCTTCCAAATGCACTGCCGTTATGGCTTTATGTCAACTTCGGTAAGATGAAATAGGTTAATTAACTTAAATGTGTGAAGCTAATGATTTAAGGCAACTCAATATCGACTGCTAAATGTGTATATACAAGAAAATCGACTTTATACCTGAATATAAGATTGTCGAATTCTTCCAAATGCACTGCCGTTATGGCTTTATGTCAACTTCGGTAAGATGAAGAAGGTTAATTGTTTTAAATATGTTAAAGTAATGATTTAAAGCAACTCAATATCGACTGCTAAATGTGTATATACAAGAAAATCGACTTTATACCTGAATATAAGATTGTCGAATTCTTCCAAATGCACTGCCGTTATGGCTTTATGTCAACTTCGGTAAGATGAAGAAGGTTAATTAACTTAAATATGTTAAAGCTAATGATTTAAGGCAACTCAATATCGACTGCTAAATGTGTATATACAAGAAAATCGACTTTATACCTGAATATAAGATTGTCGAATTCTTCCAAATGCACTGCCGTTATGAAGCTTTATGTCAACTTCGCTTTATGTCAACTTCGGTAAGATGAAGAAGGTTAATTAACCTAAATATGTTAAACTAATGATTTAAAGCAACTCAATATCGACTGCTAAATGTGTATATACAAGAAAATCGACTTTATACCTGAATATAAGATTGTCGAATTCTTCCAAATGCACTGCCGTTATGGCTTTATGTCAACTTCGGTAAGATGAAGAAGATTAACTAACTTAAATATGTTAAAGTAATGATTTAAGCAACTCAATATCGACTGCTAAATGTGTATATACAAGAAAATCGACTTTATACCTGAATATAAGATTGTCGAATTCTTCCAAATGCACTGCCGTTATGGCTTTATGTCAACTTCGGTAAGATGAAGAAGGTTAATTGTTTTAAATATGTTAAAGTAATGATTTAAAGCAACTCAATATCGACTGCTAAATGTGTATATACAAGAAAATCGACTTTATACCTGAATATAAGATTGTCGAATTCTTCCAAATGCACTGCCGTTATGGCTTTATGTCAACTTCGGTAAGATGAAGAAGGTAAATTAACTTACAGATGTGAAAGTAATGATTTAAAGCAACTCAATATCGACTGCTAAATGTGTATATACAAGAAAATCGACTTTATACCTGAATATAAGATTGTCGAATTCTTCCAAATGCACTGCCGTTATGGCTTTATGTCAACTTCGGTAAGATGAAGAAGGTTAGTTAACTGAAATATGTGAAGCTAATGATTTAAAGCAACTCAATATCGACTGCTAAATGTGTATATACAAGAAAATCGACTTTATACCTGAATATAAGATTGTCGAATTCTTCCAAATGCACTGCCGTTATGGCTTTATGTCAACTTCGGTAAGATGAAGAAGGTTAATTAACTTAAATGTGTGAAGCTAATGATTTAAGGCAACTCAATATCGACTGCTAAATGTGTATATACAAGAAAATCGACTTTATACCTGAATATAAGATTGTCGAATTCTTCCAAATGCACTGCCGTTATGGCTTTATGTCAACTTCGGTAAGATGAAGAAGGTTAATTGTTTTAAATATGTTAAAGTAATGATTTAAAGCAACTCAATATCGACTGCTAAATGTGTATATACAAGAAAATCGACTTTATACCTGAATATAAGATTGTCGAATTCTTCCAAATGCACTGCCGTTATGGCTTTATGTCAACTTCGGTAAGATGAAGAAGGTTAATTGTTTTAAATATGTTAAAGTAATGATTTAAAGCAACTCAATATCGACTGCTAAATGTGTATATACAAGAAAATCGACTTTATACCTGAATATAAGATTGTCGAATTCTTCCAAATGCACTGCCGTTATGGCTTTATGTCAACTTCGGTAAGATGAAGAAGGTTAATTAACTTAAATGTGTGAAGCTAATGATTTAAAGCAACTCAATATCGACTGCTAAATGTGTATATACAAGAAAATCGACTTTATACCTGAATATAAGATTGTCGAATTCTTCCAAATGCACTGCCGTTATGGCTTTATGTCAACTTCGGTAAGATGAAGAAGGTTAATTGTTTTAAATATGTTAAAGTAATGATTTAAAGCAACTCAATATCGACTGCTAAATGTGTATATACAAGAAAATCGACTTTATACCTGAATATAAGATTGTCGAATTCTTCCAAATGCACTGCCGTTATGGCTTTATGTCAACTTCGGTAAGATGAAGAAGGTTAATTGTTTTAAAAATGTTAAAGTAATGATTTAAAGCAACTCAATATCGACTGCTAAATGTGTATATACAAGAAAATCGACTTTATACCTGAATATAAGATTGTCGAATTCTTCCAAATGCACTGCCGTTATGGCTTTATGTCAACTTCGGTAAGATGAAGAAGGCTAATTAACTTAAATGTGTGAAGCTAATGATTTAAGGCAACTCAATATCGACTGCTAAATGTGTATATACAAGAAAATCGACTGTATACCTGAATATAAGATTGTCGAGATTCTTCAAAATGCACTGCCGTTATGGCTTTATGTCTGCTTCGGTAAGATGAAGAAGGTAAATTAACTTAAAGATGTGAAAGTAATGATTTAAAGCAACTCAATATCGACTGCTAAATGTGTATATACAAGAAAATCGACTTTATACCTGAATATAAGATTGTCGAATTCTTCCAAATGCACTGCCGTTATGGCTTTATGTCAACTTCGGTAAGATGAAGAAGGTTAATTAACTTAAATATGTGAAGCTAATGATTTAAGCAACTCAATATCGACTGCTAAATGTGTATATACAAGAAAATCGACTTTATACCTGAATATAAGATTGTCGAATTCTTCCAAATGCACTGCCGTTATGGCTTTATGTCAACTTCGGTAAGATGAAGAAGGTTAATTGTTTTAAATATGTTAAACTAATGATTTAAAGCAACTCAATATCGACTGCTAAATGTGTATATACAAGAAAATCGACTTTATACCTGAATATAAGATTGTCGAATTCTTCCAAATGCACTGCCGTTATGGCTTTATGTCAACTTCGGTAAGATGAAGAAGGTTAATTGTTTTAAATATGTTAAAGTAATGATTTAAAGCAACTCAATATCGACTGCTAAATGTGTATATACAAGAAAATCGACTTTATACCTGAATATAAGATTGTCGAATTCTTCCAAATGCACTGCCGTTATGGCTTTATGTCAACTTCGGTAAGATGAAGAAGGTTAATTGTTTTAAATATGTTAAACTAATGATTTAAAGCAACTCAATATCGACTGCTAAATGTGTATATACAAGAAAATCGACTTTATACCTGAATATAAGATTGTCGAATTCTTCCAAATGCACTGCCGTTATGGCTTTATGTCAACTTCGGTAAGATGAAGAAGGTTAATTAACTTAAATATGTGAAACTAATGATTTAAAGCAACTCAATATCGACTGCTAAATGTGTATATACAAGAAAATCGACTTTATACCTGAATATAAGATTGTCGAATTCTTCCAAATGCACTGCCGTTATGGCTTTATGTCAACTTCGGTAAGATGAAGAAGGTTAATTGTTTTAAATATGTTAAAGTAATGATTTAAAGCAACTCAATATCGACTGCTAAATGTGTATATACAAGAAAATCGACTTTATACCTGAATATAAGATTGTCGAATTCTTCCAAATGCACTGCCGTTATGGCTTTATGTCAACTTCGGTAAGATGAAGAAGGTTAATTAACTTAAATGTGTGAAGCTAATGATTTAAGGCAACTCAATATCGACTGCTAAATGTGTATATACAAGAAAATCGACTTTATACCTGAATATAAGATTGTCGAATTCTTCCAAATGCACTGCCGTTATGGCTTTATGTCAACTTCGGTAAGATGAAGAAGGTTAATTGTTTTAAATATGTTAAAGTAATGATTTAAAGCAACTCAATATCGACTGCTAAATGTGTATATACAAGAAAATCGACTTTATACCTGAATATAAGATTGTCGAATTCTTCCAAATGCACTGCCGTTATGGCTTTATGTCAACTTCGGTAAGATGAAGAAGGTTAATTGACTTAAATATGTTAAACTAATGATTTAAGGCAACTCAATATCGACTGCTAAATGTGTATATACAAGAAAATCGACTTTATACCTGAATATAAGATTGTCGAATTCTTCCAAATGCACTGCCGTTATGGCTTTATGTCAACTTCGGTAAGATGAAGAAGGTTAATTGTTTTAAATATGTTAAAGTAATGATTTAAAGCAACTCAATATCGACTGCTAAATGTGTATATACAAGAAAATCGACTTTATACCTGAATATAAGATTGTCGAATTCTTCCAAATGCACTGCCGTTATGGCTTTATGTCAACTTCGGTAAGATGAAGAAGGTTAATTGTTTTAAATATGTTAAACTAATGATTTAAAGCAACTCAATATCGACTGCTAAATGTGTATATACAAGAAAATCGACTTTATACCTGAATATAAGATTGTCGGATTCTTCCAAATGCACTGCCGTTATGGCTTTATGTCAACTTCGTTAAGATGAAGAAGGTTAATTGTTTTATATATGTTAAAGTAATGATTTAAAGCAACTCAATATCGACTGCTAAATGTGTATATACAAGAAAATCGACTTTATACCTGAATATAAGATTGTCGAATTCTTCCAAATGCACTGCCGTTATGGCTTTATGTCAACTTCGGTAAGATGAAGAAGGTTAATTAACTTAAATATGTTAAAGCTAATGATTTAAGCAACTCAATATCGACTGCTAAATGTGTATATACAAGAAAATCGACTTTATACCTGAATATAAGATTGTCGAATTCTTCCAAATGCACTGCCGTTATGGCTTTATGTCAACTTCGGTAAGATGAAGAAGGTTAATTAACTTAAATATGTTAAAGCTAATGATTTAAAGCAACTCAATATCGACTGCTAAATGTGTATATACAAGAAAATCGACTTTATACCTGAATATAAGATTGTCGAATTCTTCCAAATGCACTGCCGTTATGGCTTTATGTCAACTTCGGTAAGATGAAGAAGGTTAATTGTTTTAAATATGTTAAACTAATGATTTAAGGCAACTCAATATCGACTGCTAAATGTGTATATACAAGAAAATCGACTTTATACCTGAATATAAGATTGTCGAATTCTTCCAAATGCACTGCCGTTATGGCTTTATGTCAACTTCGGTAAGATGAAGAAGGTTAATTAACTTAAATATGTTGAAGCTAATGATTTAAGCAACTCAATATCGACTGCTAAATGTGTATATACAAGAAAATCGACTTTATACCTGAATATAAGATTGTCGAATTCTTCCAAATGCACTGCCGTTATGGCTTTATGTCAACTTCGGTAAGATGAAGAAGGTTAATTGTTTTAAATATGTTAAAGTAATGATTTAAAGCAACTCAATATCGACTGCTAAATGTGTATATACAAGAAAATCGACTTTATACCTGAATATAAGATTGTCGAATTCTTCCAAATGCACTGCCGTTATGGCTTTATGTCAACTTCGGTAAGATGAAGAAGGTTAATTGTTTTAAATATGTTAAAGCTAATGATTTAAGCAACTCAATATCGACTGCTAAATGTGTATATACAAGAAAATCGACTTTATACCTGAATATAAGATTGTCGAATTCTTCCAAATGCACTGCCGTTATGGCTTTATGTCAACTTCGGTAAGATGAAGAAGGTTAATTAACTTAAATGTGTGAAGCTAATGATTTAAGGCAACTCAATATCGACTGCTAAATGTGTATATACAAGAAAATCGACTTTATACCTGAATATAAGATTGTCGAATTCTTCCAAATGCACTGCCGTTATGGCTTTATGTCAACTTCGGTAAGATGAAGAAGGTTAATTGTTTTAAATATGTTAAAGTAATGATTTAAAGCAACTCAATATCGACTGCTAAATGTGTATATACAAGAAAATCGACTTTATACCTGAATATAAGATTGTCGAATTCTTCCAAATGCACTGCCGTTATGGCTTTATGTCAACTTCGGTAAGATGAAGAAGGTTAATTGTTTTAAATATGTTGAAGCTAATGATTTAAAGCAACTCAATATCGACTGCTAAATGTGTATATACAAGAAAATCGACTTTATACCTGAATATAAGATTGTCGAATTCTTCCAAATGCACTGCCGTTATGGCTTTATGTCAACTTCGGTAAGATGAAGAAGGTTAATTAACTTAAATGTGTGAAGCTAATGATTTAAGGCAACTCAATATCGACTGCTAAATGTGTATATACAAGAAAATCGACTTTATACCTGAATATAAGATTGTCGAATTCTTCCAAATGCACTGCCGTTATGGCTTTATGTCAACTTCGGTAAGATGAAGAAGGTTAATTGTTTTAAATATGTTAAAGTAATGATTTAAAGCAACTCAATATCGACTGCTAAATGTGTATATACAAGAAAATCGACTTTATACCTGAATATAAGATTGTCGAATTCTTCCAAATGCACTGCCGTTATGGCTTTATGTCAACTTCGGTAAGATGAAGAAGGTGAAGAAGGTTAATTGTTTTAAATATGTTAAAGTAATGATTTAAAGCAACTCAATATCGACTGCTAAATGTGTATATACAAGAAAATCGACTTTATACCTGAATATAAGATTGTCGAATTCTTCCAAATGCACTGCCGTTATGGCTTTATGTCAACTTCGGTAAGATGAAGAAGGTTAATTAACTTAAATATGTTAAGCTAATGATTTAAAGCAACTCAATATCGACTGCTAAATGTGTATATACAAGAAAATCGACTTTATACCTGAATATAAGATTGTCGAATTCTTCCAAATGCACTGCCGTTATGGCTTTATGTCAACTTCGGTAAGATGAAGAAGGTTAATTAACTTAAATATGTGAAACTAATGATTTAAGCAACTCAATATCGACTGCTAAATGTGTATATACAAGAAAATCGACTTTATACCTGAATATAAGATTGTCGAATTCTTCCAAATGCACTGCCGTTATGGCTTTATGTCAACTTCGGTAAGATGAAGAAGGTTAATTGTTTTAAATATGTTAAAGCTAATGATTTAAAGCAACTCAATATCGACTGCTAAATGTGTATATACAAGAAAATCGACTTTATACCTGAATATAAGATTGTCGAATTCTTCCAAATGCACTGCCGTTATGGCTTTATGTCAACTTCGGTAAGATGAAGAAGGTTAATTGTTTTAAATATGTTAAAGTAATGATTTAAAGCAACTCAATATCGACTGCTAAATGTGTATATACAAGAAAATCGACTTTATACCTGAATATAAGATTGTCGAATTCTTCCAAATGCACTGCCGTTATGGCTTTATGTCAACTTCGGTAAGATGAAGAAGGTTAATTAACTTAAATGTGTGAAGCTAATGATTTAAGGCAACTCAATATCGACTGCTAAATGTGTATATACAAGAAAATCGACTTTATACCTGAATATAAGATTGTCGAATTCTTCCAAATGCACTGCCGTTATGGCTTTATGTCAACTTCGGTAAGATGAAGAAGGTTAATTGTTTTAAATATGTTAAAGCTAATGATTTAAAGCAACTCAATATCGACTGCTAAATGTGTATATACAAGAAAATCGACTTTATACCTGAATATAAGATTGTCGAATTCTTCCAAATGCACTGCCGTTATGGCTTTATGTCAACTTCGGTAAGATGAAGAAGGTTAATTGTTTTAAATATGTTAAAGCTAATGATTTAAAGCAACTCAATATCGACTGCTAAATGTGTATATACAAGAAAATCGACTTTATACCTGAATATAAGATTGTCGATTCTTCCAAATGCACTGCCGTTATGGCTTTATGTCAACTTCGGTAAGATGAAGAAGGTTAATTAACTTAAATATGTTAAAGCTAATGATTTAAAGCAACTCAATATCGACTGCTAAATGTGTATATACAAGAAAATCGACTTTATACCTGAATATAAGATTGTCGAATTCTTCCAAATGCACTGCCGTTATGGCTTTATGTCAACTTCGGTAAGATGAAGAAGGTTAATTAACTTAAATGTGTGAAGCTAATGATTTAAGGCAACTCAATATCGACTGCTAAATGTGTATATACAAGAAAATCGACTTTATACCTGAACATAAGATTGTCGAATTCTTCCAAATGCACTGCCGTTATGGCTTTATGTCAACTTCGGTAAGATGAAGAAGGTTAATTGTTTTAAATATGTTAAAGCTAATGATTTAAAGCAACTCAATATCGACTGCTAAATGTGTATATACAAGAAAATCGACTTTATACCTGAATATAAGATTGTCGATTCTTCCAAATGCACTGCCGTTATGGCTTTATGTCAACTTCGGTAAGATGAAGAAGGTTAATTGTTTTAAAAATGTTAAAGTAATGATTTAAAGCAACTCAATATCGACTGCTAAATGTGTATATACAAGAAAATCGACTTTATACCTGAATATAAGATTGTCGAATTCTTCCAAATGCACTGCCGTTATGGCTTTATGTCAACTTCGGTAAGATGAAGAAGGTTAATTAACTTAAATGTGTGAAGCTAATGATTTAAGGCAACTCAATATCGACTGCTAAATGTGTATATACAAGAAAATCGACTTTATACCTGAACATAAGATTGTCGAATTCTTCCAAATGCACTGCCGTTATGGCTTTATGTCAACTTCGGTAAGATGAAGAAGGTTAGTTGACTTAAATATGTGAAGCTAATGATTTAAGGCAACTCAATATCGACTGCTAAATGTGTATATACAAGAAAATCGACTTTATACCTGAATGTAAGATGCTCGAATTCTTCCAAATGCACGGCCGCGATGGCTTTATGTCAACTTCGGTAAGATGAAGAAGGTTAATTAACTTAAATGTGTGAAGCTAATGATTTAAGGCAACTCAATATCGACTGCTAAATGTGTATATACAAGAAAATCGACTTTATACCTGAATATAAGATTGTCGAATTCTTCCAAATGCACTGCCGTTATGGCTTTATGTCAACTTCGGTAAGATGAAGAAGGTTAATTAACTTAAATATGTTAAAGCTAATGATTTAAAGCAACTCAATATCGACTGCTAAATGTGTATATACAAGAAAATCGACTTTATACCTGAACATAAGATTGTCGAATTCTTCCAAATGCACTGCCGTTATGGCTTTATGTCAACTTCGGTAAGATGAAGAAGGTTAATTGTTTTAAATATGTTAAACTAATGATTTAAAGCAACTCAATATCGACTGCTAAATGTGTATATACAAGAAAATCGACTTTATACCTGAATATAAGATTGTCGAATTCTTCCAAATGCACTGCCGTTATGGCTTTATGTCAACTTCGGTAAGATGAAGAAGGTGAGTTAACCTAAATATGTGAAGCTAATGATTTAAGGCAACTCAATATCGACTGCTAAATGTGTATATACAAGAAAATCGACTTTATACCTGAACATAAGATTGTCGAATTCTTCCAAATGCACTGCCGTTATGGCTTTATGTCAACTTCGGTAAGATGAAGAAGGTTAATTAACTTAAATGTGTGAAGCTAATGATTTAAGGCAACTCAATATCGACTGCTAAATGTGTATATACAAGAAAATCGACTTTATACCTGAATATAAGATTGTCGAATTCTTCCAAATGCACTGCCGTTATGGCTTTATGTCAACTTCGGTAAGATGAAGAAGGTTAATTAACTTAAATGTGTGAAGCTAATGATTTAAGGCAACTCAATATAGACTGGTAAATGTGTATATACAAGAAAATCGACTTTATACCTGAACATAAGATTGTCGAATTCTTCCAAAAGCATTGCTGTTATGGCTTTATGTCAACATCGGTAAGATGAAGAAGGTTAATTGTTCTAAATATGTTAAACTAATGATTTAACGCAACTCAATATCGACTGCTAAATGTGTATATACAAGAAAATCGACTTTATACCTGAATATAAGATTGTCGAATTCTTCCAAATGCACTGCCGTTATGGCTTTATGTCAACTTCGGTAAGATGAAGAAGGTAAATTAACTTAAATATGTGAAAGTAATGATTTAAAGCAACTCAATATCGACTGCTAAATGTGTATATACAAGAAAATCGACTTTATACCTGAATATAAGATTGTCGAATTCTTCCAAATGCACTGCCGTTATGGCTTTATGTCAACTTCGGTAAGATGAAGAAGGTTAATTAACCTAAATATGTTAAACTAATGATTTAAAGCAACTCAATATCGACTGCTAAATGTGTATATACAAGAAAATCGACTTTATACCTGAATATAAGATTGTCGAATTCTTCCAAATGCACTGCCGTTATGGCTTTATGTCAACTTCGGTAAGATGAAGAAGGTTAATTAACTTAAATGTGAAGCTAATGATTTAAGGCAACTCAATATCGACTGCTAAATGTGTATATACAAGAAAATCGACTTTATACCTGAATATAAGATTGTCGAATTCTTCCAAATGCACTGCCGTTATGGCTTTATGTCAACTTCGGTAAGATGAAGAAGGTTAATTAACTTAAATGTGTGAAGCTAATGATTTAAGGCAACTCAATATCGACTGCTAAATGTGTATATACAAGAAAATCGACTTTATACCTGAATATAAGATTGTCGAATTCTTCCAAATGCACTGCCGTTATGGCTTTATGTCAACTTCGGTAAGATGAAGAAGGTTAATTGTTTTAAAAATGTTAAAGTAATGATTTAAAGCAACTCAATATCGACTGCTAAATGTGTATATACAAGAAAATCGACTTTATACCTGAATATAAGATTGTCGAATTCTTCCAAATGCACTGCCGTTATGGCTTTATGTCAACTTCGGTAAGATGAAGAAGGTTAATTAACTTAAATGTGTGAAGCTAATGATTTAAGGCAACTCAATATCGACTGCTAAATGTGTATATACAAGAAAATCGACTTTATACCTGAACATAAGATTGTCGAATTCTTCCAAATGCACTGCCGTTATGGCTTTATGTCAACTTCGGTAAGATGAAGAAGGTTAATTAACTTAAATGTGTGAAGCTAATGATTTAAGGCAACTCAATATCGACTGCTAAATGTGTATATACAAGAAAATCGACTTTATACCTGAATATAAGATTGTCGAATTCTTCCAAATGCACTGCCGTTATGGCTTTATGTCAACTTCGGTAAGATGAAGAAGGTTAATTGTTTTAAATATGTTAAAGTAATGATTTAAAGCAACTCAATATCGACTGCTAAATGTGTATATACAAGAAAATCGACTTTATACCTGAACATAAGATTGTCGAATTCTTCCAAATGCACTGCCGTTATGGCTTTATGTCAACTTCGGTAAGATGAAGAAGGTTAATTGTTTTAAATATGTTAAAGTAATGATTTAAAGCAACTCAATATCGACTGCTAAATGTGTATATACAAGAAAATCCGGTATGGCTTTATGTCAACTTCGGTAAGATGAAGAAGGTTAATTAACTTAAATATGTTAAAGCTAATGATTTAAAGCAACTCAATATCGACTGCTAAATGTGTATATACAAGAAAATCGACTTTATACCTGAATATAAGATTGTCGAATTCTTCCAAATGCACTGCCGTTATGGCTTTATGTCAACTTCGGTAAGATGAAGAAGGTTAGTTAACTTAAATATGTGAAGCTAATGATTTAAAGCAACTCAATATCGACTGCTAAATGTGTATATACAAGAAAATCGACTTTATACGTGAATATAAGATTGTCGAATTCTTCCAAATGCACTGCCGTTATGGCTTTATGTCAACTTCGGTAAGATGAAGAAGGTTAATTGTTTTAAATATGTTAAAGTAATGATTGAAGGCAACTCAATATCGACTGCTAAATGTGTATATACAAGAAAATCGACTTTATACCTGAATATAAGATTGTCGAATTCTTCCAAATGCACTGCCGTTATGGCTTTATGTCAACTTCGGATGAAGAAGGTTAATTGTTTTAAATATGTTAAAGTAATGATTTAAGGCAACTAATATCGACTGCTAAATGTTCGACTTTATACCTGAATATAAGATTGTCGAGATTTTCCAAATGCACTGCCGTTATAGCTTTATGTCAACTTCGGTAAGATGAAGAAGGTTAATTAACTTAAACGTGTGAAGCTAATGATTTAAGCAACTCAATATCGACTGCTAAATGTGTATATACAAGAAAATCGACTTTATACCTGAATATAAGATTGTCGAATTCTTCCAAATGCACTGCCGTTATGGCTTTATGTCAACTTCGGTAAGATGAAGAAGGTTAATTAACTTAAATGTGTGAAGCTAATGATTTAAGGCAACTCAATATCGACTGCTAAATGTGTATATACAAGAAAATCGACTTTATACCTGAATATAAGATTGTCGAATTCTTCCAAATGCACTGCCGTTATGGCTTTATGTCAACTTCGGTAAGATGAAGAAGGTTAATTAACTTAAATGTGGGAAGCTAATGATTTAAGGCAACTGAATATCGACTGCTAAATAAATGTGTATGTACAAGAAAATCGACTTTATACCTGAATATAAGATTGTCGAATTCTTCCAAATGCACTGCCGTTATGGCTTTGTGTCAACTTCGGTAAGATGAAGAAGGTTAATTGACTTAAATATGTTAAACTAATGATTTAACGCAACTCAATATCGACTGCTAAATGTGTATATACAAGAAAATAGACTTTATACCTGAATATAAGATTGTCGGATTCTTCCAAATGCACTGCCGTTATGGCTTTATGTCAACTTCGGTAAGATGAAGAAGGTTAATTGACTTAAATATGTTAAACTAATGATTTAACGCAACTCAATATCGACTGCTAAATGTGTATATACAAGAAAATCGGCTTTATACCTGAATATAAGATTGTCGGATTTTTCCAAATGCACTGCCGTTATGGCTTTATGTCAACTTCGGTAAGATGAAGAAGGTAAATTAACTTAAACGTGTGAAGCTAATGATTTAAGGCAACTCAATATCGACTGCTAAATGTGTATATACAAGAAAATCGACTTTATACCTGAATATAAGATTGTCGAGATTTTCCAAATGCACCGCCGTTATGGCTTTACGTCAACTTCATCAAGATGAAGAAGGTTAATTAACTTAAATATCTGATGTTAATGATTTGCAGCAACTCAATACCGACCGCTAAAGGTGTATGTACAAGAAAACCGACTTTATATCTGAACATAAGATTGTCGAATTCTTCCAAAAGCACTGCCGTTATGGCTTTATGTCAACTTCGGTAAGATGAAGGAAGCTAATTAACTTAAATATTTGATGCTTAATGATTTGAAGCAACCCAATATCGACTGCTTAGTGTGTATATACAAGGAAATCGACTTTACGCCTGAATATAAGATTGTCGGATTCTTCCAAATGCACTGCCGCTATGGCTTTATGTCAACTTCGGTAAAATGAAGAAGGTTAATTGTT
>NW_026090134.1:0-20762 GCF_024586455.1 Bactrocera neohumeralis
GTAAGCAACAAAATTGTAATATGAGACTTGCTCATAAAAATGTGAAAATCATTGCACATAAAAGAAAACTCATAAATTAGAGTAATAATACTAATATTAAAATACAAAATATACATACTCGAAATATTAATGCACACAAGCAACAGATAAGAAAGTATCAAGCGTGTGTAGTATGTGTATAAGGGGTCAGATGCACTAATCTAAAAAACTATAAAATATCAATGCGTTGGTATCTCAAAAATGCAATAAAAATATAATACATATTTAAAATGTGTATGCACAGTAAGCATACACACATATTCTAAAACATAGTTAAGAAATTAGAATTAAGAAATGTATTGGGGGAAGAAATTTTAATAAAGAAAACCAGAGTAAAAAGTGAACTCTCACAGTACAGACTTAAGAAAAGACTTCTTAATCTGTACACATAGTGTGAGGCATAAATTTGGAAATGTTATGTTTTTCACACGGCCGTAGGTGCTCACGAGTTGGAAAACCATCCTTTCTGTACACCAGAACAGAAACCAAAAAATGATGTTGTTTATCAAGCTGCGTTACATTAAAAAAAAATAAATGATAAATTTAACTTTCTTTTCATTTCAAAACACAAAATTTTCCCGCAGGACAACGGCTGCGGGGTCACATATATTTATATACCATTTTTCAAAAGTTTTGTCGTTTGATAAGAAAAACAAACTTTTATGATTCAAAATACACTTTACTATTCAGTATAATATCCCTGAACATTAATACACATGCTCCAACGATCCTCCAATCTGTGGTCCCCATCTCTGAAGTGAGAATCCGGAAGGTCTCAAAATACGCTTCAAATTTATTACCTATTTATTTGATAAAAAAAAAAAACGTTTGCCACGTATACATTTTTGAGTTCGGGAAACAAATGAAAGCCGCTGGGGGATAAATCAGGTGAATACGGTGGGAAACTTCAATTCATGGATTTTAGCCATTTTCAAAAAGCTCTTGTGACACGGTTAATTGCTGTGATGAAAAAAAATTTTTTTTTTTCGCAAACCGGGGATTTTTTTTACAATTTTTTTCCTTAACTGGTCCAAAAAGGGTTTCCATAATATTCTAATTAATTGTTTTCCCGGTTTCAAGTAATCCACCAAAAACCCCCTCGCATCACCTGATGCCATAACTGATAATAGACCCAAGTTTCATCCATAGTGATGAATTAATGCACAAAAACCATTTTATCCCTTTTAAAACGTTCCAAATGTTGCTGAATTTGATTGTGTTTTTGTTCTGTTGTTAGCGAATGAGGCACCGATTCTGCAAAAGCTTTCTAAAACTCGAAATTTCACTTAAAATATGGCTCGCACCACCTAATGAAATGTGTAGCCCCCCTCCCAAATCTCTCTCAGTCAACCGACGATTTTCCCAAAAATCATTGGACGTCCTTCACGGGGATCGTCATCAAGGTTTGTAAGACTAGGGAAATTCAGCAACCCATTTTTTCTGCTGTTCTAATTGTAGGTGAATGAATCATTATATATCAAGTGATTTTTACAGTTTCGATAACTTTTAAAAAAACGCATAAAATTTGGCAAAATCATCGGGTTCCTGTATTTGAAATGTTCACTGGTTCACACATTTACTTTTGAAGATAATTTCATTTTAAAATGTTGACCAAGGCCATGGTCTTAGGTGGTCCATCTGGAAAGTCCAATCACAGAAATTCTTCAGAATGGGCCTTAGAAAAGCTGGCAGAAAATCCGCTTTTTATCGACAAATTTTGTTCATGATGAGGCTCATTTCTGGTTGAATGGCTACGTAAATAAGCAAAATTGCCGCATTTGGGGGTGTGAAGAGCAAATCAGAAGCCGTTCAAGAACTGCCCATGCATCCGAAAATGCACTGTTTGGTGGTTTGTACGCTGGCGGGAATCATTGACCGTATTTTTCAAAGATGCTGTTGACGCAAATTTACGGTGAATGGCGATCGCTATCGTTCGATGCTAACAAACTTTTTGTTGCCAAAAAATGGAAGACCGGAACTTGGTTGACATGTGGTTTCAACAAGATGGCGCTACATGCCACACAGCTCGCGATTCTATGGCCATTTTGAGGGAAAACTTCGGAGAACAATTCATCTCAAGAAATGGACCCGTAAGTTGGCCACCAAGATCATGCGATTTAACGCCTTTAGACTATTTTTTGTGGGGCTACGTCAAGTCTAAAGTCTAGAGAAATAAGCCAGCAACTATTCCAGCTTTGGAAGACAACATTTCCGAAGAAATTCGGGCTATTCCGGTCGAATGTCATTGAAAAGTTGCCCAAAATTGACTTCTTTCCTGAATGATCACCTAAGCAGCTGGCAATAATATTTAATGAAATTTCATCTTCAAAAAGCAAAATGCCGCGCGAACCAATCAGGTAACGTTTCAAACAAAGGACCGATGAGATTTTGCAAATTTGAGGCATAGTTTTTTTAAAAAAGCATTAAGCCTCAAAAATCACCCGATACATAAAAACTAGTATACAAAAAAATTATATCATCCAAATTTTCACTGAAACATTTTTTTGTGATTTCGACACATCTTTTAAATGAACTTTGTGGTTAAATGAGTATTGACGTCAAAACACATTCACATCACTTCACCACACCGAAACACACCAATCACCACCTAACCAAAAGCACAACACTGACACGTTACCCGCCCCATCACGCGGGAGGAAAGGAAATGGGCGGTGACATTCCGAACGATCCAACGTTAAACCATAGCCAACAGATCGCACGGTGAGATAGTTTTCAACCTATCTCAAATCCTACAGGATAAGGGCTGCTTCAAAGCATATTTGAAAAACGATTCGAACAATCATGACACCGTCGAAAATGGTAGAACCTACATTCTTCTATTGCCTAAAAGTATAACATGATAGGCAACACTGAAAAATGAACCGTGTAGACTCAACTCCCGACAACTTCGATAAAACCTACGACCAGGTATCTCATCTGATCTTTAAGCAGGGGAGGGTCGGCGGGTTTGCGGATAGCCGGAAGGCCTGTAGAAGCAGGTTAGTTGCGAAATAAGACAACGAATAAGCGATCCCCGAAGATGAGCGGCAAAGGCAGAATGCGGTATAAACGCCTGCAAAGCCGCGAAACACCTGCGAAAAGCGAATTTTGCCTTTAAATAGGCGACCTTTTAAAAATCCAGGACAGGCCAAAAGGAGGCCTTCCGGTCAGATCGTTCGCATTTTAAATGCGGCTGTAATAAGACCGAGCCTTACCGGGGCCACTGGGAGTCCCTTGAAGCATCATCATGTTTTTCACTGGGGGTGGGAGGGTGACAGCTCTGCCGAAGTAAAAGCTGGGTCAGGAAGCTACATTGGGTGCAGAACTAGTAGGCCGCGTTGCATCGGGCGAGCGCCGGTTGCCCGAGCCGGAACCGGAAAAGCGCAGGAAAAGCCCAGGAAGGCTTCTCGGGGGTACACCGTTCCTGTTTTTTTTCGGCCCGCCGCATACTACGCTGATAAACTTAAATGATATACTATAAAAATCAACAATAAAGTAGCAAACAAATTTAGAGGCTACCAAATAACAATTGAAAGTAATGTAGGAAGTAGATCTCAAAAGGCTGCGTCGGCCAGACTGCCATCGGAAAGGTGCTCTCCGCACAGAAACTTCTGCGAGGTCGAAATCGTCACCACCAACGCTTCAAGAGAACACACCGATATTGAAAGAAGCACAGTCTCAACGATTATATGTATAATCAACGATCATAAGATGCGTCCGCCACAGCGCAATAAACAATCCCATGATAGCGCAATATCGCTATACACCAAAAAGACCACGTGATGACAAGCAGATAAAACATCCCATGACGAACCATTGTGAAAGCAGGAGAAAGCATAAATCGCAGGAGAAAAAGGACTGACAAGAGAAAGATACTTGGATCACGATACCATATAAAGCACAAAAAAAATAAAAACAATATGAAGGAAAACGACCAGATACAATTGTCATCGCAAAAACCAGAAACATGTCTTACGCAGACATATCTCGGGCGGTTAAATAAAATGAAAACCGGTAAGTGCTTGGCGAAAATGTCTCAAGAGTTAAAGAGACAGCTTAAGAAGAGATACTGTTAGAACTAAAGAAAGCACAGGCAGGAAGTACGGAAGGATATAGAGAGGAGATAGTGAAGGTACACGAAAACTACAGTCGAAGTGCGTGACCTAGGCGATATAACGACGAAAGAAGATATAGTACAAGCAATTCGTACAGAAATCGAAAAACTTCGTGTTTTCAGAGAAAAGCCTATTAACAGCATTAGACCAGCATCTGCAGGCCCTCAAAAAGCAACCATGAGCCTTCCTACGCAAGAAGCAAAACACCTACTGACTGCACAAAAGATTAAGATTGGCTGGACAATCTGCAGAATCCGAGAAGAAACCCAACTGAAGAAATGTTTTTGATGTCTAGAATATGAACATGTAGCGAAAGCATGCAGCAATTTGGAAGACAGGAGCAAGTGCTGTATTAAATGCGGAGAGGAGGGTAATTTCGCGAAAGACTGGGTTAACAAACCCTTCCGCAAGGCGTGTAAAAACAGTGGAAGAACAAACACAGACCATTATTGGAAATGCTCCATATATACAGCAGCATTCAAAAAACCGAGAAGGTGAAAATCCTACAAATAAACCCGAACCACTGTAAAGAAGTCCAGAATCTCTTGACGCAAAATATATATGAAAATAAGATAGACGTTAGATTAATTTGTGAGGAGTGGCTTTCTGACACCACAAAAAAGGATGCAATATGGGCTTGCGGAGATAAGATGACGCAAGATAAACTATTAATTGGCAAGCTATACTATACGAGAACCAAACTATGGGGGATTTATTGCTACTGCTGCTATATACCGCCAAGTATACCACATGCTGAATATGAAAAACTACTTGACGTATTGGTAAAAGATGCGATGACACTACACCTAATATAATTGTAGGAGACTTTAATGCCTGGGCTCTAAAAAGGGGCAGCAAAAATACAAATTTGAGAGGTAGTGCATTAGTTAAAGCATTTACTGTGCTAGACGTTGTACCGCTTAATACAGGACACAAAACACTTTTGACAAAAATGGGCGTGGCTCCAGTAGTGATATATCTTTCGCCAGCAGGGCGCTATATCAATACATATGTAGACTGGCGGATGTGCGATATATGTACATACCCAGAGCCATCACCTGACCATAATTATAAGTATCAGCAAAAGTACGCAACAGGGAAATGTCTGCCATCAAAAGTTGCAGATCAAGGGGTGGAGAATTAAAACCCTAGATGAGGAACTTATTAAGTTAATGCAGGATGGAAACACAAACAGAAGTGATGACATATACCAACAGGCTAAATTGTTGATACAACACGTTAGCAAAGCCTGTGATGCCGCTATAACTATAAAGAGGACAACCGCACGGCGAAAATCCGTGGGGCGCAGCATTTAGGGTTTTATTGTCAAGGATTAAAGGCTAAGCGCCTGCCTGCCCCTCAATACTCAAAAATGTTGTCGAAACTCTATTTCCAACAGAACAGAGAAGGAGGGAATTTTACCGCGAAGAAGTCGTAGATGCGCCAGAAATCTACTAAACGTTTCGAAAATAGCAAAGCACCAGGATTAGATGGTATCTCAGTAGGGCTCTTAAAATTGCGATCAGATATTCAAAGCCATTTCCGAATTTGAACACACGTTGCCTTCGTAAAGAGGTGTTTCCAAAAATTTGGAAAGTACAACGGCTAGTACTCCTACAGAAACCAAACAAACCGATAGGAGAACCAAGCTCTATCGACCACTCTAACAAGATCGATGAGATGGGCAAATCCTGGAGCGGACAATCTGTACTCGTCTAGAAAAACAACTGGACGAAGATGGTGGTCTCTTTGAAAACCAATACGGCTGTCGTAGAAAGCGTTCAACTCTTGATGCAATCAAGAAAATTACGAACATTGCAGAAAAGACTATTGAAAGAGAAAGGTGGATGTATGGAAAAAGAAAAAATTTTGCTGTCGTCGCTTAACTCGGCCCCTTGGCCCCATACAATGGCATTAGTGCTCAAAAAAAAACCAATTATTTGCTGCATCACACAAAAACATTTGTCCGAAAGGACCTGCTCTGCGACACCGATGAAGGACTAAAAAAGGTATAGGGAACGGGGTGTGTGTTCTAGTAGGGAAATTTTGCCCCAGACATAATGGCCCCGAACGAAGCGAATGTACGATAAAAGCAAAAGCGCAGGTCGGAAACTATGGAAGAGGGAAAAGAAAGACCAGCCAGTTTGAACGAATGCAATCAACATTTTTTCGATAAATATAAGAGGGGAACGAAAAACGGCGAAATAGATCATTACATGACGCAGTTTCAACAGGGCATGGATGCTTCAAAAGTACTTTCAAAGTAGGAACGATAAGGGGGTAGCTTGCTCTTTCTGTGGAAGCAGTAACGAGAACACATGTTTTTCCACTGTCGGAAATAACAAATGAGCGACTATCTCGGAAAGGGTTACCCGACCTATATGTTGCCCGAGGAAAGTGTGGAATATAATGAGAAGATGTCAGCCATGGTACTGAGACCAAGAAACAAAACAGCAAAAAAGGAATGAATCTAGGTAGCGAATAGCGTTTTAATGACGTGAACCCAGAGATTACGTTTACCCCGATGAAATGCCAACCCCCACATGAAGCATTTCCCCTAAAAAACCGGACAAAATTGAAAATCACAAACTTCAGCGATGGTACTAAAAATTGTTTTTTTTTTGGACCTGAACCCGTTCACAATGAACCGATTAAATGAATGGATTTGCCACAAAGTAGTGGGAACCCTAGATTTCGTTCAGAACGCACGTGTTTATTCGCGAAACTCTCCATTGTTCTCGAAATTGGGGTTTTTTTTAGGGTGAACGTAATTTTAAAATTTTTTTTATAGATTCAGGACAACATGGTATGTATTTAATACTAATGATAAAAAAAGTTAATTAAGTTAATGTATTTTTTGTTTTTTTGGGGAAAAACAATGAATCTTTAAAAAAAACTTTTTTTTTTTTTAATTTTTTCAGAGGTCGAGCTATGAATTATTTTTCCTAGTAAGCTACAGGGTTTCTACTTAACATATAAGTTTAAACATTTTCCCCCGCCCCCAGGGAGAAACAGGGTTTTTCAAGTCTAATCCGCAATTAGACATTTTTTGGCCTTGAATTTATTTATAGTCAGGAAAGCAAACGAAGGGGAAACTGCGTTTTTTAAATGGTAGAATGGTATCATGGAATTTTTAACAAAACAATTTCCCCTTTTAAACTTTCCTGTCAAAAAGGCTTCAAGAAGTTTCCATAATTTTTTTGATCACCAAACCGTTGCATAGTTTATACCATTTTCGACCGAAAATTTAAAAATTAGATTACATTTAACATTTCATAACCCAACAGTGTTTTTTCTCCCGTTCAAAAGATTAAAAACAGCTGTTTTCCCTTTTAAAGAATTACATCGCTCAATATTTATCAAAAAAAAACATTGTCAAAAGATTTTGTAATAAAAGCTGTATTTTTTTAAATTTTTCCCCATAAAATGGAAATAATGAAAATTTTTTCATTTGGGAAGGATTTTCAGCAGAAATTAGATTCACGTCAATTTTTTTTTTCAATATTTTTTTTATTTATTGAATCAGCTTTTTGTTTTAAAAGCCCAATAAGTTATAAAATCTTAAACTTTTTAAAAAACTAGACACGCTCAAGCAAGTGATTGAGCTCTTCTTTTAAGGCATGTTTGATCGCAAGAATTTACCAAAGCATTAGCCAAAGGGTTTGGGTGATCAGGGAAATTTAGATATATTTTAATTCGGCTGTTTTCTACTTTTTTCCCTTTCCCAAGAAATACCGGTCTTATGGATATTTTCATTACGCATGTACCATGGGAACATGAAATTTGACCCCAAATTTTGATTGAAACCTTTGTAATATATCAATTTTAGTTGCACAGGTCCCCCCACAGTTGAATGCCATACATAAAATCGGTTTAGACCGCTTTATATAAAAGCATTTTGCTGTTAGGCTAAGTTTGAGTTTTTTTTAATGAAATTTAAATTTGCAGCTCTTATCTTCATGCAATTTTTTACTAGATAATGTTTTCTCCAAAAGTTTTCTATCTAGGTGAATCCCAAAGATAATTATTTCATTCGCTTGGGGTACTAGAATATTATTCATTTTTACTTGAAATTTTTGGTCTAAGGAAAATGAAAATTGTTACACTTTTGTTCGTTCACATTTTTACGCCAGTTGGCTACCCATTCTTCAAAACCTTAAGTGCTTGGCAATATTTTTGATGATTAGTGGCATTTTTACGGCGCACTAGCGTGTCGTCCCAAAATTGAAATTAATACATTATTAGCTGTTGGAAGATCTATTGTGTATATGATGTATAGAGGTGGGCCATGTGGTACGCCAGCCCTTGTCTGTCTTTCATCAGATATGAAATCTCCCACTTTTACCATAAATTTTTTATTTTTTTAAAAAAGACCAATGGTTTATACAAATCTGAAGGTGAAAATTTTTTAAATTTTTATAAAAACCCCCCTCCATACCCCCATCAAACGCCTTTGCCAGCTAGAAATATAGCTGAACAGTACTCTCTGTGCTCAAATGCTTTCTTATTTGTTAAATTTATTTTCTTGCTCTATCTGCTATGTTTCTACGAAACCCGAATTGGTGCGTTGGTATTATATTATTTTCGTGGAAAAGGAGACATCTTTTTTAGTAACACTTTTTTAAATATTTTAGAAAGACAGGGAGAAGACTGATTGGTCTGAAAAGCTTTTTAAGTCTTTCCCGGTTTGTCTATCAAGAAATCGCGACTTTTTTCCGAATTAGGGTAGTGTCCGAGATAAAGAATTGCATTGGAGCAAAAGAGCATTCACGGCAATATTTGGTAACCAATTACATTTTTAGGAATATTATCATATTCTGGGACTTTTTTTTTGGGTTTTTTTATTATTCTAGTAACTTGAAGTAGAAGTGCTAATAGACATGCGACTCGTTTTGTGTTGTTATTAGTCCCAAGGTTGGCAACTCAAAGATTGTTCTTTTTGGGCAATTGGGTTGAAATACCTTTTCTAAGTGATTTGCAAAGCAACTGTCAACTGTCTTAGCGGCATGTTGGAATCTACTGGTGGCTTTGAAAGACTTTTGGGCTTTCCAAAGGGGAGTTTGCTTTAAAATTTGGACACAATTTCTTTATATAATTTTCAGTGTTGTATTTCTTCTTCGCGTTTAACGCTTTTTTAACTTTCGTACAGCAGTTTCAGTTGAAGCAGAGTTGAAGGAGCGATTTAACTGCAATTCCGCTAGCTCTCCTTCTCTAATTTACAAGTTTCTCTATTTCATTATTGGTGACTTTTCTAAATCCAACTGCTTTATTGTTTCTATTTGGTGTTGCCAATACAGCTGCATTAGTTATGACGTCATTAAATTCTCTTATACTTTCATCAATGCCTCTTCAATATTGATGCTGCTGATATACTTTCTATACTTCAATCAATTAGTTTTATGTGATGTTAGAGAAACTTTTGGCTCAAATATCATGGGCTGTTCGTATAGCTTTATTAGTACAGGAGAATGATCAGATGATAAGTCTGTACATGTATCAGCTGTCATAAGCGATCTAGCTATATTTTTGACTACAAAAAAATCTATTAAGTCTGGTTTTTTTTTCTATCACTGGGCCAGTATGTCGACTTACCAGGCTATCCAGCTATCCAGCTTAATGTGCTCATTCATAATAGTGTAGTACAGCTGTCTTCCTTTCGGATTAATAAAATGTGAGCCTCAGTACGTGTGTTTTGCGTTGTAATCTCCACCTGCAGAAATATTTCACCCAGTGTTTCCAAAAAAGTCTTTAAATTGCTTTATCTGTAATTTTAAAACAAGGTGGATAGTAGTATATAGCTGCAAGGTTTAAATCACAACCCCGATTTTGAGTGATATTGTTGTAGCTTGTAACTGTGGTGTAGCAAGGAGATTCTAGGGCATAGTGGTTTAAACGATTTCAATCAACACTGCCGTGCCACCATGCGCTTTTCCATCTGGATGATTTGTGATAGAGTCTAAATCCCGGTATATTGAAATTATTTTTATTTGTTTAATGAGTTTCTGATATGAGCATTACATCTATATTTTTTTTTTTCAGACAAAAATCAAATAACCTCTAATTTATGTTGGTTAACACCGTTAGCATTCCATATACATATATTTAGTAAGCTCATTTTTTAATTAATAAGTTTTGCAGCATTTGATTTTGTTTTGCATGCTAGACTTAAATTGTGTCATACACTGTGTAAGATTTATAATCATAGTTTTAATACCTCCATTTGGAGGATTTTGGCTGCTGCATTTGCACAGTGTGCCTTTACCACATTGGCATGACTTCCTTGCATATATTATTGTAGTAGAAGTAACAGGGATTTGAACTTTTCTCTGAGGTTGCTATAATTTCATTACGCGGTGTTTGTAACATTTGGTTACGACATGCTTGAATGCCCTGTGACAACTTCGATTTCACATCTTTATATACAGGACAACCCTTGTAGTTAGCAGTGTGTTTTCCTCCACAATTGCTGCATTGTTTATTTAATTCTTCTTTCTTAAGGGTGCATTTAGAAGTGGGATGTAAATCGCCACATACCACACAAACACTGCGTAGAGTGCAGTATGATTTAGTATGCCCATTTTCTTGGCAGTTAGTACATTGTACCGGACCGTTTCTTTTTTGTGGTTCTTACAGTTTACTACTACAATACAAATTATATTTTGGATGTGTTTCATTTTTTTAAGTTGATTTGAGTTCGGCAACAACTCAATTTTAAACATTGGCTGAGGTACTTTGTTTCTATTAAATAGATTTACAACTGTTTTAATTCCAAAACCAGTCTTCCAATGCTTCTTTGACTTCACTAGAGTCGACGGGGGACTCTATACCCTTGATTACACCAACTAGGCCCTTAGGGCTTTTCAGTTGATACGAATAATAATTTTTGTTTTTATTTGACAAAAATTTAACTATTTCCATGAAACTTTTTTCAGTGTACGACTGAATTTTTGCTTCGTCTATATTGCCTTTTTTCAAAGGCGCTATATGAAAATTGTTAGTGCCAACAATTTCACTTATTTTCGCAACAAGAGTATCATTGCTCTAATAAAAATTTGTTTGTTTACATTTTTCCTTTTTGTAGTGTCTAAATCAGCTGTGATAATGTAATAGATTTCCAATGCTGCCAAGTAGATGGCAAAATCAGAGTCGCACAGATAGAAATCGTGCTAATGATTAAGAGTCGGTCTGAACATGGCATTAGGAGGGTTTAAATTACGCAGTAGAATAATCGTGATCCAATTTTCAATCGTAGATTGTGTGGAGGCATTCTGATATGTCTAAGAATTTAAAATTCAATTGGGAAATTCACTGTCGTTTTCTTCTACAGTATCGATAGACTTAAATAACATTAAATCACCTGGTAATAATTGTTTTATATGGTAGTTAATCAGGTCAACATCAATATTTTCGCTGCAAAAATTTTTTATTATTGTATTTGCACCGTTTTTCAACCAACTATTTTTTTAATATAGGTAGGTAGGTAGGACCAAGACCGAAGCATACTCTTGTAGAACCCCCAAAGGTGATCTAGTCACTGATGCCCAAGTATACTTAAATTATAGAGAGAACACTTCTCTAGCCTGCTGAATGGCAGTGAACGCACAACGCCAGAGGAGAAGGAGAACCCGATTCCCCAATCGATGACGATGGAGCAGACGTTCCATTGCCCGAGCATGAAGAAGTTCGAAAAGCAATTGCCGCCTGAAGAACAAAAAGAGGGGGGCCGACGGATTGCCGGCCGAGCTATTTAACACGGCGGCGAAGAACTGATAAGGAGCAAGCATCAGCTTCTTTGTAAAATATGGTCGGACGAAAGCATGCCCAACGATTGGAATTTAGTGTGCTATGCCCAATCCATAAAAAAAGGACCCACAATCTGTGCCAAATCTTGGAAAAGACCCGTGAAAGAAGAATCGACACACACCACCTCTTCGTTGATTTCAAAGCTGCTTTCGACAGCACGAAAAGGAGCTGCCTTTATGCCGCGATGTCTGAATTTGGTATCCCGCAAAACTAATACGGCTGTGTAAACTGACGTTGAGTAACACCAAAAGCTCCGTCAGGATCGGGAAGGACAGAGCCCTTCGATACCAAACGAGGTTTCAGACAAAGGCGACTCCCTATCGTGCGACTTCTTCAACCTGCTTCTGGAAAATAGTTCGAGCGCGAACTAAATAAAGAAAAAGAACCATCTTCTTTAGGTGTGCAGCTGCTGGCGTATAACGATGATATTGATATCATCGGCCTCAACACCCGCGCCGTTAGTTCTGCTTTCTCCAGGCTGGACAAGGAAGCACAGAAAATGGGTCTGGCAGTGAACGAGGGCAAAACGAAATATCTCCTGTCATCAAACAAACAGTCGTCGCACTCGCGACTTGGCTCTCATGTCACTGTTGACAGTCATAACTTTGAAGTTGTAGATAATTTCGTCTATTTAGGAACCAGCATTAACACCACCAACTATGTCAGCCTGGAAATCCAACGCAGGATTGCTCTTGCCAACAGGTGCTACTTCGGACTGAGTGGGCAATTGGGATATACTTATATAATAGTCACCCATATAAGTCACCCTGCTTTGCATGGACGATGACAATATCTGTCGAGTCGACGTTACGAGTTTTCGAAGAGAAAAATTCTGCGAAAGATTTATGGTCCTTTGCTGTACGAGATATACGACGACATTGACATGGTTCAGCGAATTAAAAGGGACAGTGGCTGCGCTGGCTAGGTCATGTTGTCGGATGGATGAAAACACCCAGCTCTGAAGGGTAGGTAGAGTGCAGCCCTATCGGTCTCAATTAGCACTTGATGTGCCATTTTGATACATTATTCGTAGAACCTCCTGTATCTGCTATTACGTTTTACCTTCTCTCTCAAACCATATCGAGGTCTCGATTAAACTACTTATGTCCGACATGCTTTTGGTAAAAATCCATTCAAGGTTTGGTGCTTGGTGGATTCCGAGTGTTTTGTGTCGGATCTGTGCTAGAGCTGGGCATTCGCAGAGAAAGTGGAAGATTGTTTCCTTGTTCCCTGCTACTCCGCAGCCATTTTGGACGCATGTTCCCCAAATGGCCAGTGCCCTGTTTTTGGTAGCTGTTATTCTGTAAATACTTTTTCTTGACCTATTTAGTAAGTCATTGGTTCTTTTCCTGTCATATGTTTGCCATAATTGTTTAGTTATGACGCATTTTGTGATGTTTTTCCACCTGTTGTTTGCAATTTGTTGAAATTGTCTATTGATCTCTCCTTTTATCGATCCTAGCGGGCTTCGTATTAGCTCCGCCTCGGATTCCTTGAGGAAAGCTCCTGCCTTTGCCAATTCGTCTGCTTTTACGTTACCGAAAATGTTCCTGTCCCCGGGAACCCAGATCAAGTTTAGTTGGAGCTTGTCTTTTATTGGTCTTAGTGCTCTCTTGCAGTTGTGAACTAGACTGGAATTTGTCATGGGTGAAGACAATGCCAGGAGTGCCGCCTGCCTGTCCGTAAATAAAGTTGCTTTATGTATATTCCCGTGGTTTTCTAATAGAACCTCGCGGGCTTTTCTATGCCTAGTACTTCTGCTTGGAAGATGCTAGCCGAGTTCGGTAGACGTATAGAGAGATATGCCTAGATCAGCGGAGAATACCCCCGTGCCTACTCCGCAGTCCATTTTGGACCCGGCGGTATAGACTAAGGTGGTATCTTCCTCTACTAGTGAACCTCTTCACCATTCTCGTCTAGATGGTATCCTCGCTTGGAAGTGTCTATTGAATTCCAGCTTTAGGAGAATGTAGTCTGATTTGTTAATGGTGAAATTGTTTAGAATTTCACTATGTCCGTAGTTCTGCTGATTCCAACCTCCCAATTCTTTTATTCTTATCGCCGCAATAGCTGCTGGTTTGTGAATAAAAATGTCCATTGGTAGTTGATGCAGGATCACATTGAGCGCATCAGTCGGACATGACCTGATTGCACCCGTAACACCCGCATATGCTGGTCTTTGTATTCCATTTAATTTTCTAATATTGTATTGTTTGTTTAGCGCTGGCCACCATACCAGAGCTCCATATGTAAGTATAGGTCTTATGACGGCCGTATACATCCCCATCATTATACTTAGTTTAAGGCCCCAATTCTTGTTGACGATTTTCTTACAAGTATAGTAGGCCATGTATGCTTTGTTTATTCTTTTTTCTATATTTATTTTCCAGGATAGTTTGGTGTCAATCTCCACCACCAAGTATTTAGCTGTGGGGGATAGAGTGAGTGTTGTACCGTTTAGTACCGGAAGTTGAAACTGAGGTATTTTGGTTCTGCTTGTGAATAGCATCAGTTCTGTTTTGTTCGGGTTAACTCCTATACCATTGTTTTTAGCCCATAGGTTTAACCTTCGATTTCTTCTTTCCATAATCTCGCTGACTGTTGAAGGAAACATACCTGAAACCAGCAACACTATATCGTCTGCATACGCTACTGCTTTCACTCCTCCACCGTTTAGTTGGAGTAGTATTTCGTTCAGCGCTGCGACCCATAGAAGCGGAGAGTGGACCCACCTGAAGGCGTTCCTCTACTCACATAGCTTGTTTGTGTTGCAGCGCCGTTGAAGCTATAATCTTCCTATTCTCAAGCATCGATAGTATCCATCTGCACACAGTGTCGTCTATACCACCATGAGCCAGAGAATTAATTATCGCATCTAGAAATGCAGCCATGGTGTATTGTTTGTGGTGTAGTGATTTTTCAATTACACTTATCACCTCGTGAAGGGCGGTTTCGGTTGATCGGCCCTTCATGTACGCATGTTGAGACTTCGATAACTTCTCCGCCATTATTGTTCTTACGTGTAGATCTTTTAGCCTTTCTAGTACCTTCAGAATAAAGGAGATAAGGCTTATAGGTCTAAAATCCTTGGCATTCTCGTGTGTTCTTCTGCCTGGTTTTGGGAGGACTTCTTTTCCAACTTCTTGGGATGTAAGATAGTTGTATGCTAGCTTTGTATATATTTTCAAGCCTTAGAACCATTGGTTCTTCCAGTTTTTGCAGCATTATGGGCATAATCCCGTCAGGACCTGCCACTTTATATGGTGCAAAACTATTTATGGCATATTTGATTTTTCTTTTGTCTACTATTTGGCTTCGATAGTCAGCTGCGTTCAGCGGTGGTTCTGGTTGAACCCTCGTTGAAGGTGTTTTCTGACTCCCGGGGAAGTGCGTTGTGATTAGTATCTCCAGAGACTCTTTTGCCGAGGAGGTCAATTCACTTCCCTCCGCCC
This sequence comes from Bactrocera neohumeralis, assembly GCF_024586455.1. Taxonomy (NCBI): domain Eukaryota; kingdom Metazoa; phylum Arthropoda; class Insecta; order Diptera; family Tephritidae; genus Bactrocera; species Bactrocera neohumeralis. Next base: position 15,410 of record NW_026090134.1, read on the forward strand.
TAATGTAGGCAGTTTTAATATGATCTTTGGATAGCATTTTACTCAGCCTGGCGGCTTCTCTGCCACTTTTTATAGATGTGCAGAAAGATCGCCATGAGTCCTTTTTAGCTTTCCTGATTGCTTTTTTGTATTCTTTCACAATGTCTGCCAGATTTTGGTTCTAAAACTCTCATTGAAAGCTTTCCTTAGTTGTGTTCTCAAATTCTTGAGTTCACTGTTCCACCAAGGAAGAGACTTTCTCTTTTTCAAAACAGTTAGCGGAGTAGATTTGTTAAAAGTTGTGGTTAGGATTTTTTCCAACTTCTCTACTTCTGAATCTAATTCCTCAGGATTTCTGATACTCTTATTGCCTCCCTTTTCAAAGCATTTTGTTACTATACTGGTAAATTTTCCCCATGCCGTTCTTCTAGGGTTCCGGTAAGTGAGAGGCGCACTGTACTTCTCGCGGATGCTGAAGAGTATCCAGGAGTGATCCGACATACGAGGCTCATGGGATACCCTCCAGTTATCCACAACGAGACTGTCTATGTCTGTTGATAGCGTGAGGTCAAGCACTTCCTCCCACCATGGAAACCTATCCGAGCTTGGGAAAATAAAAGCTGGCTTATCGCCCTTGTTGCAAATACTTAGATTACTATTCAAAATATACTGCAAGAGTGACTCACCTCTGGTGTTTATACTGGAGCTACCCCATACGGTGTGCCTTGCGTTTGCATCACACCCTATTAGGACATCCTCCTTCCTGTTCTCCTGGTGAGCGGGGCCGGTGGTATGTCTTCGTCATGGGCCAAGTAGGCCGAGACCAAGAAGAAGGGCTTTTCCTTCTGTTCCACCTTTACCACTGTGATATCTGCTGTGCTGTACTTAGGACAAATAAATGCATTTATACTTTTATTGATAAGAATGCATGCCTTAGGTTTACCTCTGTTTCGTGTGTAAAACAGGTTATGGTTGCTGCTGTTTAGCCCTTTAATGGTATCTTCATTGACCCAGGGCTCCTGTACTAGGCTGATGTCGATGCTCCGTTCGTTCACGAGGGTTGTCAGATTCGCAGTAGCACTCTTCGAGTGCTGCAGGTTTATCTGTACGCATCTTATGTTATTAGGCATCTCAGGTTTCTTTGATGCCCACATTCTTTAGCAACTGGCTGGCGTCGTCGACCTCTTCCGTGTCGTCTTCGTCTGCCGCTTTGTCGCCTTGGAAGATTTTTAGTCTGGCCTTGCGGATTCCGAAGCTGATTTGGTAGTCAGTCTTCTTCAGAGCCTCAATGGACTCATCACAAATGACCACTAGTATTGGCTTGCTTGCTTTATTCGGTTTTTCCTCCTTGATTAGATGCCACTCATCTATACTAGGTATAGATTTGTTCTGCAGCTTAATGCAACGTAGGAGTTTTTCGCCTGGCTCCTCTAGAGGGGTAACCAAATGCGAGCACGAGGTCTCTTCGGAATGTCCTTGGCGGATATAAGCCTCAATTGGAGGCCTATAAATGCGTTGCTAATTTTAGCAACACTACCCGTCAGGAGATCCAGCGAGGCCTGGTCCGCGCACTTGATGACCCTGTAGCCCCTGAGGGTCTCAGAAGAGTCAAACTCGGGTGAGGACCGCAGGATTGTCGAGTACATAGCTTAGCACCATACTCGACAATCTGACGTCGATCTCCACTCATCTCTCCTGTATTGTGCTCGGAGAGGAGGAATTTCCGTCTATGATGACCACCTGCAGGCTATCTCTGGCAACATCGCAGAAATGCCTTGCCGTTGTTGTGCTGCTGTGTTCACCTTCGCTCCGCCTCGGTTTTTTGGGCTGAGTTCCGGGTACTTCTGTGATGGAGCGATTTATCTTCTGATCAGTGCTCTCTCGCTTGCTCTCTTCTTGAGGTTGTGATTGCTTCCTTTTCAGGTAGCCTTCATATTCCTCTTCGATAGATTTGAGGCGTTTTGTTTCAGCCTGGGGTACCGGCTGCCTGGTCTTTGGCTATCTTCCCTAGTATGAAGACTGCCCTCTGGTACCTGTTTTTCCTCAGCTGATTCTGGGATTTCTTGCGCTTCTTTCTGTTCTCTCCTTTAGCCGCTAGTGCACTTTGGTTGGTGCTCATGGCAGCCTTGGAGGTGGACGCTTCCTCCCTTATATCTGGGGTTTTCACTGCTGTATCTACCGGTATACTTTGTTTGGTATGTCCGGTAGTACTCTTACTCGTCTCCTGGCAGGAGGCAAGTAGTTCGTCTTCTTCGGATTCCGTAATAAGATTCCGATAGTTCATGTCCTTAGTCGTTGCTGTTGTCGTCAATTTGGTTGTTGTAGTTGATGTTGTTGTTGTTGAGTTATTGTTTCCGTTCATATTCATATTTGGTCCCACGAGTAATCCGGAAAGGGTTGGTTACTCGTCCGCAGAGCCGGTATGCGGAGAGAAGGCTTTTATACCTCCGACCTCGCCCGGGCATCGGAGGGGACCGTTCGCGATCAGCTATTTATTACCCCCCGCTGACCATTCAGCCCTCGGCACGGGTGCCACGACACCTTGGCTTAGGGTGGTGTTGGTTCGGGTATCCTCATACTTCCACAATAGGAGATGGGCGTAAAAACCTAGGGTTTATTCATCCATATCACTATTGTGGGAATTATGAAGTGTTCCTCTTAGTTCGTAAGATTAGAGTGCGTTTCCTTTGGGATGCACACTTTACTCTTACTTAAGCCCCTGCGCCACGACAAGGCGACCAACTTCAAAGGAGATTTTTTAATATAATAACACAAATTTCTATAAAAATTAAATTTAATTGAGAATTTCCACCTGTGTGTTCCAGCACCAGTTAGCAAATGAACCAGCTGCAGAATTTGAGTTAAACGAAGAGGTCTGAAGTGCGGAACACACAGAGCGCGACAGACTGCAAACTACATCTGTCAAATATTAAAATACACACGTTCTTATAGACACTGTTATTTTGACAGCTGCACGACTACACGACTGCAGGCCGACAGTTGTCGCTCTCGCTAACTTCAACATATTCCTATATTTGCCAACGGCAGTAGGACGACAGTAGAGTTGACAGTAGAATGGAAGATAGAAAGAGGTGGTAGAGTGGTGATGCCACTAATATGTAAAAAGTAAAATTTTTCACAGCTCTAACAAACTTGACGTTATTTTACAAATAAAAGCATAAAATAGCTCTATTATATCATTTGTAATAACAATTGATAATTTAAAACAAAAATATTTACGCATTTACTTATTTTTTGCATACACACTTTGAACAAAACATTAAAAATCCATTGAAGTGAAAGGTATTAGTATGGCCACAATGAAATTGTATACATGCAAAATGGACGGCTGTGTTGTCTTGTGTACATGCCGGCCATTGTTCATGTAGTAAGATGCACAACGCCATTTTCAGTTCACTGTCGTGCTGCTGCAGTCTGTCGCTGTCATTGTGTTCCGCACTTCAGCTTGTTGTAGTTGTTGCTTTTGTTGTGGGTTGTTTTCCAATTGGAGAAATAATACCCAGCTGTTCGCATAGGGTTGCAAAGTCTTTAATGTTTTTTGTTTGTTTTTTCAATGATCAGTGAGCAATAAAAAAATAATTGTAAAACAGTACAGTCAAAACCAGTATTTTTATAAATCAGCTAAAATATATTGTTTTATTAACTTACATTGTTTTACGTTTAATTTAGGTTACAGTAATATCTCGATTTACGTTTTGGTCGGTTTCGAAAGATTGCGACGTAAATCGAAACGACGTTAATCAAATTTGTAGTTTTCCATATGATTATGAAAAAGGCAAGGTTATTGGTTGTTACAAATAAAGTACATAAATGCAAATTTGATTCAATTACACACTAAGAAATGTATTGTATGTATATAAAGTCCATAAGCACATAAAAAGAGTTAAAAACTATATCAATTAAGAGATACATTATATTCACTTTACATAAGTGTATTTCAAGCGTAAAAAAAGCAATAAATAAAATAAAAGTACTTAAATTTTCGAATATCTCACTGCTCGAAGTTTTTATTTGGTATCAATACTTCAGACAAAAGCTTTTGCAGATCATCGTTGGGAAGACTTCTTTGGCTTGATGAAGTAGTGTCCGCTGATGAAATTTCAGACACGAGCATTTTGATATCATCGTCTGGAAGACTTCGCTGGCTAAATGCCTGTCCTTGGGTTGATGAAGTAAAGTCCTCTGATGAAATTTCAGACATGATAATTTGGATATCCTCGTCTGGAATATTGCGCTGCGAGGTTTGGTATTGGCTTGACGAAGGAGTATCGGATGATAAAATGGGCTTGAAAAATGAATCAATCCGCTTCTGTGACAAAAATAGTTTCTTTTGTGTAAACAAATCTTTGTAATGTTGCAAGCTATTGTTAATTGTGTTTCGTGTTGAAATAACTCGCTCTTCATCTTTGTCGAATTTTTCAAAAATATTGATCGCTTTCTGTATGTGGTTAAAAGCCTCTGATAGCTTTGAGATTGGGAATTGTGAACGTTCCCTCTCATTTTCGACCATCAAATTTTCTAATAGATTATCATCTTTATTAGGAGTATATGTCAATGCCAATGCTTCTGCGTTAGTTAATGGTTCATCACCTGTTTCCAAGATATCAATAAGGTCGGATTCATCAACATCTGTGAAGCCAACAGTGTGCGAATTAAATATATAGGATAACGCGTGGTGCTTTTCGCTCAGTTGTCAATTTTATTCTGATTATTCTTTTTCAAACTACTTCTATTTATACTTATGCTAATACTGACGCGTAGGTCAGTTGTTTTTCAAATCTTGTATGTGTACATATCTACTTCTAACAAAGGAATGGAAATATTAATGGTTTTGGGACTATTTGTATTTACATTCTTATTGTTCTTATTTTTACTGATAATGAAAAGTAATACTGACGCGCAGTTCAGTTGTTTTTCAAATCTTATGTGTACATATCTACTTCTAACAAAGGAATGGAAATATTAATGGTTTTGGGACTATTTGTATTTACATTCTTATTGTTCTTATTTTACTGATAATGAAAAGTATTTGTACACATGTGTGACTATCTACAACTAGTACTTATAACTATACATAAATATTTATGTTGTCTTAGCTGCACTTAAGTTGTAAACAATGTACTCGTATATGTAAACATGTACGTATAACCAAATACATGTGTAACTGTCTATAACTATCCCCTCCCTTAAACAGATGCGTCCCGAATCTGCTTTAGGTTACCTTCGATAGTTTTCATCATCAGGTCAAAATGCTCATTTGTAAAAAGGTTACTTGGTTGCGATGGGTTGGAAAATGTGCTGATTACTGTATCTGATCTTTTACATTTTAGGTACACAATTATGGTTGTTATGA
>NW_026090135.1:0-19440 GCF_024586455.1 Bactrocera neohumeralis
GGATCCTGGGTTCTGGCGTGTGGGTTGTGTTGATGTGGAGTGTGGTGGTGTCGAGGTGAGTGTGGTGAGTGTGCGTGTTAGTGATGGGTGTAAGTGTGGTGTGGGGCAGGCGACTAAGGCTCATTTAGCCAGTTACGATGCCACGAAGAGGTCGCGAGACGCAGCTTGATTAACAACATTTTTTTGTTTCTGTTCCGGTGTACAGAAAAGATGGTTTTCCAACTCGTAATTACGTCACGTATATCTGACCGTGTGAAAAACATAGCATTTCCAAATTTATGCCACACACTATGCGACTATTCGTGTGTCCTGTTGATTATCATCTCAAATGCAATTTTCACTGGAAACGGAAAACGTTTGAGAATGAAATTGCAAATCGTTAGAACTCAAAGGAATTCTTAGAATCAAACATTCTGCCCCCTTGTATTCGATAGCGTAGATTGCGGAACATAATAACGTCAGATCCAACTTTTAGACGCAATAGATGCGGTAGCATACCAAGACTCTCCAAACAAGTTAGAAATTCCACTGGATAATTGACTTTGAATTTTCCAGTTTAAGTCAACAACATCGGGTTTTTGGTAGCTTACATTGAGTTCATCTTTCGTGAATTGATAAAGGGAAGATGGAATTGATATCAAACCACCGGAAGTATCAACCCGAATTGACCCATATCAAATTCTTAGCGAATATGTGTAATGTGTATCTCGCGAAAAGTGTGTGGTCTTCATTTGCATTCGAAGTAGCTATCGCATCGTCCATCGTTTTATTTCAGTGATTATCATTCTATCTGTAATTAATCACTTTGTGTGAAACACACATAACGTTTCCACTGAATAATTTTCAATAACTTTTTTTTGAATAGCCATAACAAAGAAAGCAAAAAAAAATTGTATGAAAATAAGTTATTTTTTGGAATTGTCCAATTTTCCGACTTTTCCTCACGAAAAGCATACAGTTCTTTTTTTAAGCTATTGCATAGATTTTATAGCGGGCTTCTGAGCGCGGGGACCGAATCCAGAAATTCCGTAACGGAAATATACATAGCTAAAATGTCGCACACAGGTGCCGCTGTACGACGTGAGAAACAAAGTGCGGTGATGAAAAATGTTGCATACCACTAAGGCGCTACCGTAAAGAAGGTGTGTGCATACAGGATGACTCATTAGGAAAAATTGCCATCGTCGCGGAAAGACGCTTGTTGGCAAATGCATGCTCGGGTAGATGTTACGGCGTCTGTTAAGCTATTGCATAGTTAAGCTATTGCATAGCTTCTATCGCGGGCTTTGTAACGAAGAAAACCTTACGCTCCACGACACATGCATATGTATGTACATATTATATTTCTTTGGCACATTTGTCTGTATGTTTACGAAAGCAAATGCGAGCCATATACATATGTACGTACATTCATAATAACAAGTGTCGCACGCCGTTGTCGGGGTCAACCAATTTTTTGTTGGTGACATATTTACATGTTTTTTTTTTTTTTTTTTTTTTTTTTTTTTTTTTTGTTTCGAAGGGGGAATCTTTCATAGATACCGTCGGTCCTGGACGGCATGCACGATTCATTCTGCACGCTAAGGGTACACCTCTTTCGGGACCACGCCCAGTATGGATGATCATATCATGCTGAACTTGCGTAACAGTACACCTACGTACTAAACCCTAACTCCGACTGTATTTCACTAATCCTACGGGACTGCCGTTAAGCATTTCTTCGCAGGACCAGGCTCGGCCAAAAATGGCTCTTCGTGGGCACCTTTCTGGTCTACTCTTCTCTAACTCTTCTGCTATCGCTACTTCGTTTCCTTTCCTTTTTTCTCAGTTCTTGCAGCGCAATTGCGTACCAATTCTTCACTTTATTCCACACGATCTTGCTTCTTATCATGTGGTGCACGATATTCTCTGGAGTCACATGTTCGTTGATAATAATTTCTATGTCTTTTCTTTTGCATCGAATTTCGGGCAGTAAAAAAAAATATGCTGTGCGTTTTCGCTGCCATTTCCGCAGAATGATCATTCTGTTCCGTTATCGTGACCGTATTTATACAGGTACTCTCGAAAGCATCCATGTCCGGTCAGGAATTGCGTCAGGTAGTAATCAGAATCGCCATACTTCCTCTCCACCCATGTTTTCACATTTCTGATAAGCTTGTGCTATGTCCCAGCGCCTCTGCCACTCACATAAACTTTCCTCCCTTTCGTAAACTCTTTAGAGTTCTAACGCCATTATGTCCGGTGGTATTATACCCGCTATGACCCCGGCCGCCTCGTGTGACACCGTGCGAAATCCACAAATAACTCTTATTGCATTTAGCCGAGTGAGAGTTCTTGCTTTCTTCGCGTATGCCTTATTATGCAATGCTGGTCCCCATATTGGCGCCGCATACATTAGCACCGATTGACTCACTTTAGCCAATAGTGCTCGCTTGCCCTGGTTTGGTCCTCCAATATTAACCATCATCCTGGATAGGGCCACCGTTATTCGCGTCGCTTTTGCACATGATTTTTCAACATTGGCGCCGCGTACATTAGCACCGATTGACTCACTTTAGCCAAGAGTGCTCGCTTGCCTTGGCTTGGTCCTCCAATATTAGCCATCATCTTGGATAGGACCACCGTTATTCGCGTCGCTTTTGCACATGTGTCTATTACAACGCCTAGGTATTTTAACGACTGCTGAGTCGTTATGCTATGGCCATCAATATTAAAAGTAGCATTTTCTACTTTTTTTCCGTTTTTAGGGCTGCTAGTTGGAGCTTTTTTGCCGTGAGCCAGCTCTTTATTCTTAAAGTGGTGTCTTCACACAAGCTTTCTACTTGACTAATTTCTTTTGCTACCACCGTTACCGCAATGTCATCGGCGTACCCGATAATTTGGACCCCTCTTTCTAATGGTAGTCGAAGCACTCTGTCATATAACACGTTCCACAGGAGTGGATCTAGCACATAGCCTTGTGGTACCCCTCCCGTCACCCTGTACTGTTTTGGTCCCTCATCGGTATCATAGAGTAGCAGTCTATTCGACAGGTATTTGGAGATAATTCTCAACAGATACTTCGGTGTTCTTTTGCATTCGAGAGCGCTTATTATGTATGGCCAATACGCAGAATTGAACGCATTTTTAACGTCAAACGTTACAACTGCACAGTATTCCTTTCGTATCATACATCCACCTCGTTCCTTCGATGGCCTTGCTTGCCACATTTGTCACTTTTGTGATTGCATCGATGGTTGACTTGTGCTTACGAAAACCAAATTGGTTTTCGGCGAGTCCTGGATATTCTTGCTCCAGATGCTTCTCCAGACGTACGCATATTATTCTCTCCAGAATTTTTCCAAGCGTGTCTAGCATGCAGAGAGGGCGGTACGAACTTGGTTCTCCAGCCGGTTTGTTTGGTTTCTTCAAAAGTACTAAGCGCTGTTTCTTCCATATTTTTGGAAAGACACCTTCTTGCAAACAGCGCGTAAAGAGCTGTGAAAAGGGGCTCGCTTTGTGTGTTATAGCCATTTTTAGGGCCTTGTTGGAGATTCCATCTAGGCTCGGTGTTTTGGTATTTCCAAACCTTTTGGCTACTTCTATCACTTCATCGTTGGTGACCGATGGTTCATCTATTACCATAGATATATTTGATAATGAAGGTCCTTCGTTCCTCTGTATAGGAAAAAGCGTTTCCACGATGTTTTTCAATAGGGTGGGACAGGTTGGTGTTCTCTCTTTGCTTCCTTTGAGTTTTGTCATCACTATTTTGTACGCATCGCCCCATGGGTTCTCATCGGCATTTTCGCAGAGCTCTTTGAAACAGGAGAGTTTGCTTCTTTTGATTGCTTTCTTGAGCTCACGGCGTTTCTTTTTAAAACTTTCGCGCAGGTTTTCGTATTCTGGTTAACTTCGTCTTCTCTGGCAGGAACGCCTGGCTTTGTTGCAATCAGTTCTCAGACTGTCGATTGCACTATTCTACCAGTATGCAGGCTGGCTGTAAGCGTAAGCGCCTTGTTTTTTCCTGCACACTGCAGCGTCACATGCTTTGCTGACATGCCTCACCAATATCTCCGCCTGTCCTTCTGTATCTTCCACATTTGCGATGTTGTCATCTAGCATAAGTTGAAAGAGATTTTCGTCGAACGTTTCTACTTTCCATCCTTTTGTCTGTACCATCTTTGTGTGCGTGTATACTTTACTTCTGGATTTTCCGATCTCCACTATGATAGCTAGGTGGTCACTATGCTTATAGAGGTCAGACACTTCCCAGCATGTTGATCGTACAAACGGGCTACTAACAAACGTGATATCAATAACGGATCCACGGCTTTTTTTCGAAAGTGTTCATATTTCCAGTATTCATCAGCACCACTTCGAGCGATGAAAAGGCCTTGAGGAGAGCGTTTCCTCTTTTGTTCGTACTAACACTTCCCCAGTCCACAGCCCATGCGTTAAAATCGCCTGCTACCACGTTATTCGTAGTTGTTAGGATTTCCTGTACCAGATCATCCACAATCCTCTCAAACGCACCTTGCGGGACACTCGGTGGTATATAGCAGCTATAAAAGTTGATTCCACAGATCCTGGCTTGTGTGAAGTAGGGCTTTCCTAATAGTGGCTTTTCCTAGAAAGCTTTGGCTTCACATGCCCATATGGCAGCTTTGCGGGTGGTGTCTGAGGCCCATGTGGCATTGTCTATGTTTTTGTACTGTTCGCACAGTATTGCTACGTCAACCTTCTCTTCAAAGACGGTTTGCTTAAGCAAATCTTGCGCCGCTTCGCAATGATTCTGGTTTAGCTGAATAAGAGATTTGTATGCTTCCTGATATAGAGGGCATCTCTTACTACCTATTTGGTGGTTTGAGTTTTCCCTTCCCTTGCTCTTGCAAGCACCACAAGAGGGGGCCTTGTCGCACGTCTGTGCGAAGTGCCCTTTTTCGCCACAACTCAGACAGCATTTACTCCTGTCGTCCGAATTTTTACATGCTGCTGCCAGATGCCCATATTCCAAGCACCTGAAACATCTTTTTAAATTAGGTTTCTCTCTTAACCTGTAGACTACCCAGCCTATCCTAATTTTCCGCTCATCTAGTAGTATCCTTCCTTCCAGCGCAGGGAGGCTTACTACCGCTACCTGTGACATAGTCACATGTGTACGCATATGTATGTACACATGCATGCTTGTACATTATTGGTTCGGAAGTGTACACAAATATATGTATGTACATATAAGTATATATGAATGTATGAACAAGCAGATTAATGGGCGCACATGTAATATGTATAAGTGATAAAATCATGATTTCATTTTCTGAACGCGCACAAGCGTATACATATGAGCAAATAATAAGATTAATATGATAGCCGATATATGTATGTATTTATTATTGTTATGATAAATTCAATTTCTATTACTACTATTAGTATAGTATATTATGTAAAAATCAAATAAAATTATTAAATATTCAAGTCCAAATTGACTGTAAATTGACTATGCATGCACTCATACAAAATTTCAAATTTTTTTTACGGGACCAGCAGGTACGGGAAAATCATTCGTTATCAAACTGATTATGGAAATTTACAATAGGCTCACTGATAATGATGGTTACTGCAGTGCCTATATTACATGTGCTTCAACCGGCAATGCTGCCGTGGCTATTGACGGTACAACTGTTCATACAGCGCTCAAAATTTCTCTTTCAAAACTTTTGCCTCTGTCATCAGAAATGTTGTAATTGTATAGATCTCTCTTTAAATATGTCAGAGTAATGATCATTGATGAAAAAAAGACAAAACCTGCCGCTCTAGCAGTGCAAAACAGTCGCAAGGTGGAACTTTTGATGAAATAGTATATGAGTATAGTAAAGCACATTTTCAGGAACTTGTTTATGTTGCGCTCTCTCGGGTGACTAATATTGAAAAATTGTAGATCACGACAAAAAACGATAATTCTACATTAAAGTTTTATCATAATCGAAAGTAAGCTGCATCGACTGCATTTTTGTTGCAAGAATTCAAAAGACTGACTTTAAACATGTTCAGACGATAGCTGAAAGTATATTAGAATTCATTAGTAATAGAAATGGCATTTCAATAATGACTTTCAACTACCAAAGTCTAAATAGTCATAAATACGATTTACAAGATTCTTCTTCTTCTTAATTGGCGTAGACACCGCTTACGCGATTATAGCCGAGTTAACAACAGCGCGCCAGTCGTTTCTTCTTTTCGCTACGTGTCGCCAATTGGATATTCCAAGCGAAGCCAGGTCCTTGTCCACTTGGTCCTTCCAACGGAGTGGGGGTCTTCCTCTTCCTCTGCTTCCCCCGGCGGGTACTGTGTCAAATACTTTCAGAGCTGGAGTGTTTTCGCTGAACTATGTCAATGTCTTCGTATATCTCGTACAGCTCATCGTTCCATCGAATACGATATTCGCCGTGGCCAATACGCAAAGGACCATAAATCTTTCGCAGAATTTTTCTCTCGAAAACTCGTAACGTCGACTCATCGGTTGTTGTCATCGCCCAAGCCTCTGCACCATATAGCAGGACGAGAATTATGAGCGATGAATTATGAACTTATAGAGTTTAGCTTTTATTCGTCGAGAGAAGACTTTACTTTTCAATTGCCTACTTAGTTCGAAGTAGCACCTGTTGGCAAGAGCAATCCTGCGTTGGATTTCCAGGCTGACATTGTTGGTGGTGTTAATGCTGGTTCCTAAATAGACGAAATTATCTACAACTTCAAAGTTATGACTGTCAACAGTGACGTGAGAGCCAAGTCGAGTGCGACGACTGTTTGTTTGATGACCGGAGATATTTCGTTTTCCCTCGTTCACTGCCAGACCCATTTTCTGTGCTTCCTTGTCCAGCCTGGAGAAAGCAGAATTAACAGCGAGGGTGTTGAGGCCGATGATATCAATATCGTCGGCATACGCCAGCAGCTGTACACTCTTATAGAAGATGGTACCTTCTCTATTTAGTTCTACGGCTCGAACTATTTTCTCCAGAAGCAGGTTGAAGAAGTCGCAAGATAGGGAGTCGCCTTGTCTGAAACCTCGTTTGGTATCGAACGGCTCGGAAAGGTCCTTCCCGATCCTGACGGAGCTTTTGGTGTTGTTCAACGTCAGTTTACACAGCCGTATTAGTTTTGCGGGGATACCAAATTCAGACATCGTGGCATAAGGGCAGCTCCTTTTCGTGCTGTCGAAAGCAGCTTTGAAATCGACGAAGAGGTGGTGTGTGTCGATTCTTCTTTCACGGGTCTTTTCCAAGATTTGGCGCATGGTGAATATCTGGTCGGTTGTTGATTTTCCAGGTCTAAAGCCACACTGATAAGATCCAATCAGTTTGTTGACGGTGGGCTTTAATCTTTCACACAATACGCTCGATAGAACCTTATATGCGATGTTGAGGAGGCTAATCCCACGGTAGTTGACGCAGATTGTGGGGTCTCCCTTTTTATGGATTGGGCATAGCACACTTAAATTCCAATCGTTGGGCATGCTTTCGTCCGATAATATTTTACAAAGAAGCTGATGCATGCTCCTTATCAGTTCTTCGCCGCTGTGTTTGAATAGCTCGGCCGGCAATCCGTTGGCCCCTGCCGCTTTGTTGTTCTTGAGGCGGGCAATTGCTATTCGATCTTCTTCATGGTCGGGCAATGGAACGTCTGCTCCATCGTCATCGATTGGGGAATCGGGTTCGCCTTCTCCTGGCGTTGTGCGTTCACTGCCATTCAGCAGGCTGGAGAAGTGTTCCCTCTATAATTTAAGTATTCTCTGGGCATCGGTCACTAGATCACCTTTGGGGGTTCTACAAGAGTACGCTCCGGTCTTGAAACCTTCCGTAAGCCGCCGCATTTTTTCGTAGAATTTTCGAGCATTACCCCTGCCGGCCAGCTTATCAAGCTCTTCGTACTCACGCATTTCAGCCTCTTTCTTCTTCTGTCTGCAAATGCGTCTCGCTTCCCTTTTCAACTCTCGGTATCTATCCCATCCCGCACGTGTTGTGGTCGATCGTAACGTTGCGAGATAGGCAGCCTGTTTTCTCTCCGCTGCGACACGGCACTCCTCGTCGTACCAGCTGTTCCTTTGCACTTTCCGAAAACCAATGGCTTCGGTTGCAGCTGTACGTAAGGAATTTGAAATGCCGTCCCACAAGAGTTGTTGACGAGTGCTCTCAGAGAGCAGGAGTGCAAGCCGAATAGAAAATCGTTCTGCTGTCTGTTGTGATTGCAGCTTCTCGACGTCGAACCGTCCTTGTGTTTGTTGGCGTGCATTTTTTGCTGCACAGAGGCGGGTGCGAATCTTAGCTGCAACAAGACGCACATCTAAAACACTGGAGACGTGTCTTCCGTCTATCACAACATGATCGATCAGGTTGGTGGTTTTTTGATCCGGAGACAGCCAGGTAGCATGAGGAATCTTTTATGCTGGAATCTAGTACTACAGATAACCATATTTCGGGCCCCGGCGAAGTCACTCAGCCTCAACCCATTTGGGGATATTTCGTCGTGGAGGCTAAATTTACCCACCGTAGTGCCAAAGATACCTTCTTTGCCCACCCTGGCGTTAAAGTCGCCAAGCACGATTTTGACATCGTGGCGGGGGCAGCTCTCATAAACGCGCTCTAAGCGCTCATAGAAGGCATCTTTGGTCACCTCGTCCTTCTCTTCCGTCGGGGCGTGGGCGCAAATCAGCGATATGTTGAAGAACCTCGCTTTGATGCGGATTGTGGCTAGACGTTCATTCACCGGAGTGAATGATAGTACTCGGCGACGGAGTCTCTCTCCCACCGTGAATCCAACACCAAACTTGCGCTCCTTTATATGGCCACTGTAGTAAATGTCACAAGGACCTACTCATCTCAGTCCTTCTTCATCGCATTTCTTGAACGGCGGTGATGTCAGCCTTTGTTTTCGCGAGGACATCCGCCAGCTGGGCAGCGGCACCTTCCCAATTAATGGTCTGGACCTTCCAGGTACATGCCCTCAAATCTTAGTCCTTATTTCGTTTGGCACGGTCGTCATCAAAAGGGGGGTCTCTCATCCGAGGCTGATAGTTAATTTTCATTGGTAAGATTTTTTACGTGGCGGGTTCCAAACCCAGCGCACAACCCTGCGGAGGGGATGTTTCGCCTTCTCCCATTAGCTCGCCTTCGACGGATGTTCTTAGGTTACGCAAAGGATACTTGGTCAAAGACCGGAAGTAGTGAGCTGCTTGAGCCATGTGTAAAAGAATCGTTTCTGGCCACTCCCAAGTTAATGACGATCAGAGAACTTTCCTCACTTGCGTGAGCTTCTACACAAGACTCCATCTACAAGATTCAGTTACGAGAAAAACAAATGTGTTACTTCTTACCGAAACTTGCATGACGCATGATAATCCGATTGAAATACCTAATTTTAATTGTATTGTTCAGTTCAAAGTAGATACTGTTTCAAAAGGTGGGGTAGCTATTTACCAAAATGAAAATGATATTACTAATATTTTGTTTCCGATTATTGAAATAAATATTGCACACGTTGGCGATGTTAATGTTAGGTGCTCAGTTGTTGGAGATATTTGTGCGTGCTTATGCAAACTTAGAAATGGCCAACAAATGGTTATGGTAGCAATTTACATTTCTCCAAATCCAAAATTCGACGAGGTAGAGCATTTTATTCATCGCACTTTACTGGAGTACACTGAAGAAGGGTCGAAAATACTTGGTATAAATGGTAATAAATTTCCACTTATCTTGGCTGGCGATTTCAACATTAACTTCGCTGATAAAAAATCAGAGCGGTTGACAACTTTTCTATCAAAAAAATAGAATTTGAAAATAAATAATGAGCCACAAGAGTCCACAACAAAATATGGGACCACCATTGACGCGGTAGTTTGTATATTAAGTCGCAAACTTATGTTTCTTATTTCAGTTATCATAAGCCTATAGTTTCAATGATAAATATTCCTCAATAACCAAAAGCTAATGTAAGATAATAAAACCCACATGTATTGTAAAATAATAAAAATATTTTAAACAATATTAACTTTTTATTTATTTAATAATAGAAAAATTTGTTTTCTTATCGGTCACCACGCTCAAAAAGTGTAACTTGTATTAATATCAAAGAAAAAGAAATACTGCATGAATAAAATAAATAAATAATTATAATTGCATAAGTTGATACAAAATGCTAAGCCATAGCTTACCGCGGCAGTCCCCGAGTGCCATAAGTCTTTTTTTATTTCTAAACCTTCCCTGATCCACAGCGAGCAACCTGTGAAAATTTCATCAAGATTGGTTCAGCCGTTCTCGACTATTAGCGTTATTAACAAACAAGCATTCATTCGTTATATGTTGAAAAAGAAAAGGACTGTTTTTGGGCGTTTTTTTGGCAATTATTCGATTTTTCGCCGTAAAAACCATCTTTGAACCTCAACGAACACTTAGAAGAAGAATTGGCCAAATTGGTCCAGGCGTTGTTGTGTTATGCGCTTAGCAACACATTTTTCGATTCATTTTTATATATAAGGTTAAATTATTAGGGAGCGGGCCTTATCAGGGATCTTTATTATATAACATATTTATGGCATTTTATAGGTTTTCCAAATCCGCCTATCTGCAATGCCAACTCCCCTTGAGTACCAAAGAACACACAAAGTAAACAAGACTTTTCAGCAAGATCAATTTATTGTATTCAAAATAGTCTCCTTTTGCGTCAATACAGCTTTATGCACGGTCCAAATTAATGTCGAACGAGTGTTAGCTCGTTGGCCGGTATTTCCGTCAATATGCCAGTACAAGCCTTTTGAATGGCATCTACGTATATATAACGCTTTCTTTTCGTTGGCAAATGCATTTTTCCGAAAATAAAGAAGTCTCACGGTGCCATATCAAAATACTGGAAGTGCTGTTCAATTTTTGGTCATTAGTTAATTTGTGTGGGACAAACCGTGCACACACCTTTCATAATCCCAAATATTCGGTCAAAATGCCATAAATCGATGTTTTGGAGATTTTCAATTCCATTTCCATGAACTTCAATGATGATTTCGGCTGATCTTTGTGGAATTCACGCACAGTTTCGATGGAATTTCCGGTGATTACGGATTTTTATTGTTCCACATGTTGATCGTCATTTATGTCCTCACGACCACTTTGGTCGTTGAAACCACTCGTGTACTCTGCTACGGAATAGACAATTATCGCCATAAACTTGTTTCTTTAATTGAAACGTTTCTGGAAAAGTTTTACTAATTTTAAAACAAAATTTTATGTTGGCTGTTTGTTCGAAGCTCATTTTCGCACCCATAACACAAACATACTGACACTTAAAACGCAATAACTTCACTTCCAATCAATGAAATATCATGAAATTCTCGCTGGACAATCCATAGAAATAGAAACAGTGTACCGTACCATGCAAGCTTAAGAATGCTCAAGAATGCAGGTACACAATTTGGCAAACGCATCACGCCACTTTACCGCTACCCACTAAAAGAGCGCCAAGCTAATATTACGGATTTTAATGAGCACGCCACTAACAATATGCGTCGCTGCCGACGTCTCGCTCTGCCGGCGCTAAGGATATTAAATTGGTGATAGCATAAGATTAGATTTAAGTTTCACTTTTAATTCGGCTTTCCTCTAAGTTGGTTGGACATCGCTCCAGCAACTTAGAAATTAAAATTAAACAAGTATTTTTTGTACGGTTGTAAAAAAACGTTTTAAATAAAAAATAAATATAAAACTTAAAATAAGTTAACTTATAAAACTCTATCTCTCACATGGTTAATTTTAGGTCATACAAATACAAGGGAACAAATATGTATATTTACTCTGCAAAATCATGTCGAAAGAGTAAACTATAAAAACAAGCCCATTCCAAATGTAATATTCGTTCATACAAACGTACATATACTATAGTATACTAGCTGTGCCCGCAACTTCGTCCGCGTAGAATAGTGATTTTGGGCTTCGTCTTTATCTTCGTCCGCGTCAATTTCTGTTATCAAAAAACTTTTGCGTAAATTATATTGTTTGTTTTATTTTCTAGTGAAGAACATATTGATTTTCTCCGCAACCTGATTATATAACTGCTGGACCAGTCAAAACGATTGCAACGATGACGTTATTGCGAAGAAATTTGACTTGAAGTCGGGCCCCGATGCATAAATTAGGTGGTTTCAGATTTCTAAGTAAAATTATTGCGGCGCCTATTTTTAGCTTAAGGGAATATGAAGAAAGGCCACTTGGGTTCAAAGAATTTAGAAACTCCTGTGGGTAAGGACCACATCTTCTTGATCCATTACACTATCAATAAATGTGTATGTGACTATATCTCCTTCAAGTTTATTTAAAATTATGTCATTAATTTCGTCTACGCTACTGTTTCTCGCCGCCAATATTGCCCTTTGACACATCCATTGGTGATCTTTATTTTCTATTTCGCTGATGTCAGGGTAAACTTTTGATATTAAACCCTCAATGTTACCTACTCTTACTTCTAAATCGCGGTCAGTTTCAATTTTATTTTGAAAATGAGGTATTTTCCCGTCTCTTACTAAAAGTAATTTTGAAGGGAAAGTTATACTACCTCCCCCAAATGGGCTCTCATATTTGTCAATAATTTTAGAATATTTACAAACTTCCATAATGGAGAACTTTTAAGGCAAGACTTTACAATGTCTGCTCTTTTTCCCCTTACTATTACGGGTTAAGTTTGTCGAAAGTCCCCAGCAAACATAACAGTAACCCCACCCATGATTTTATCACAGCTTCTAAGATCTCTAAGAGTTCTGTCTAGAGCTTCTTCGTAAGCTCTATGGATCATGGCACATTCGTCCCAGATTATTAAACTGACATCTTGTAAAACTTTTCCCAAAGGGCCACTTTTACGTATAGAGCACACGCTATCTTTCTCTAAAGAAACACTTAGGGGCAGTTTAAAAGTGGAATGAGCTATGCGTCCACCTGCTAATAAAGTTGCAGCGATAACTGACGACGCTACTGCTAAGGCTAGCTATCCCTGAGACCTTACTTTTGCATATATAAGATTAGTAATGAAAGTCTTGCCGGTCCCATCGGCAGCATTCAAAAAAAAATCTTCTTTCATTGAAACGAACACTTTGCAGAACACCATTATACGCTGTCACCTGGTCGTTAACGAATCTTGATTCATTTTGAATAATATACTCATTTAATTCATTTATATCATATGGTTTTCGCAATGCTTCTTCTAACGGGTCCAAAAGCGAATACTTTCCTTTTGATGCAGGAAGCCCAAAATCAGTTAGTGATTTGCCGCAAATCTCATGAATTTTATCTTCAATTATGATTAGTCCATCATTGTATACATCACCATTATATGCTAATGTCATATCCTGATTCTCATTACACAGTCTGTTTAATATATCTTGACATAAAGCATTACGAAATTTACACCATAACTGTAGGGGTCAGATGGTTGGCAAAATATAAGGATGATAGTAAATAATTCCCTTAATTTTGTAGCTGAATCGGATATGACAGCATCGGACATGGAATTTTGCCAATGTTCATCTCCCTCCAGTACACCTAACTCCTTGCAAGCGCCTTGATAAGTTTGGAAAATAACACCATTCACGGTCCTTAGATGTTCAAATGACACTGGACCGCGAACATATTACAGTAACATCCTTAAACATTCATTCAGTTTGAATTGGATGAATGTTGTAAACACGGCCTAAAGTTGTGTCTTTTTTTTACAACGAGATATCCTCCTACATCTTGCCCACGTTTTCTTCTAGAAAATGAATTTCTTTGCCACACGTTATACTGAGGAACTTCGTGATATAAAAGGGTTTTTGCAAAATCGTCGCTTCTGCATAGATCAAAGAACGCTGTAAGTGTCGTTGATGAAGGATTGTTAACACGATCTTAGAGATTTTCATTATTATAAAAATAAACTCTTTGTCCATTTTCCAAATGAACTACTGCCGGAAAACTTTCGTGAATAGAAAATTCTCCAGAACGCTCCTTATATAGCGACCATTTAGGTATCTTTCTACTTCATCGTTATTCATTTGTAACGAAAATGTGGCTTGATCAGAACCGTTATGAATATAATGTACTTACAGATGTATTTAATAGCTTTGACCGATTGACAAAACTCTACGTTAATGTGTGCACTGAAAATTCGTGATACCTTTGACACGAATTACTGCTGTGTTTCCACCATTATCTGGAGACCTACGTCTGTAGGTTGGGTAACCGTCATCCCCGGTTTGTGTTTCCGAAATAAAATATTTAGGGTACTTTTTAGAACAAACGTTTTCTTTCATACATGGTGACGCAGGATTATGAAATCCGCAAGAACCATGTATCATATATTTTATGACAATATTATAAGAATTGGATCTTGTTGTTTGTCAGGTATTTCAGCCGATATTATTGCATCTGTAGAATCTAGTTGTAGTTTGTTAGCCAGCCACAATGAAATCTGGGCGTGAGGTAAACCTCTTTTTTGCCATTCTACGCTGTAAACAAAGGCTTTCGATGGTCCAAAAATATTCTTCTTCGTTAGTAGGTATATCATTTTCTTGAGTTTTAAATGAAATACTCTAGAAACCAAATCATGTGTGTCGTAAGAATTTTGATTAGGTAATAACTCAATTTTTATTTCCGGCCATTCTGAGTTACATGTAAATGTAATGAAGAGATCAGGTCTTCCAAATTTCCTGACATATTTCATGGCATCTTGACTTTTTTCATTCATGAGTCTGGGGGATCCTGTAAATGACAACGGCAATATAGCGTGCTGGCCAATATTAGAAGCGTTTATATTCCCATCATTTACGACGGCATCTCTTAAATGAATGTATTCTTCTGCTCTCAATTTTTTTTGATTTCTTTTGATGAAGTCAAGCCTCTCTGAAATCATTTTTGCCGCCATATCAACACAATATTGGTTGAATAATCCTTTGAAATAATGTGTGCTGTTAAAGTCATTTATTCTCACCATGAGTCTAAATGCATAAAACTGCATACATGATACTTTTTTAGATCTAGCAGTAGTATCCAGCTGTGAAATATTAATACAGTATCCGTCGTTTCCAAAGGGAAATAGTAGGGGATATTGAAGGGGGTCATAAGATCTATGAGTTTCAGAAACTCGTTGAAGCCGACCATCTCTCTCAGTCAACACAATATCTCGGGAACCTTTGTCTTCGTCGATTAAAAGAACAGCTACCTCATCTACTACCGGCGCATTATACCGACCTCGATGCTCGTTGGGTGATTTCACATCAGCATGAATAATAAGTTTTAAATCATTGGGCGTTCTATTTTCCAGACTGTACTTAAAACTTTTAATATACGGATTATGATCGTGAAGGTAGGTTTGGAGAACGTCGATAAGGTCGATTTGCAAGCTAGAGTTTTAATTTGAGCGCAAAGATATCTGATCTGCATGGGAAACAAAATATATTTGCAAAAATTCGGGTTGTGCCCTTTCAGCTGGAAGTAAGTCACCGATCAAATGATAAACTTGCCCTTGGACTTTAAAAGTGGGCATAAAGTTTCCCTCACGAATTTCTTTGGCACCAAATGAAGTCATTTGAAATAGTGTATTATATTGTCTTGAGTGATTTAAGAACTGCTTTGATGATGGATGTGAGCCTGATATCAGTTCTTTTAAAACTGATGTAGGTTGCGAAATTATAGGTAGATTTACTTTGCCACCACTACAACACAGTCCATGAACTTCCGTCGCCCATTTCTTTGCTTGACATAAGTTGCAAATTTTATCCATTCTACCAATATCAATATCATTTAACGCAGTATAGTCAAGGGTTCAATCATAAATAAACGCAGCATTCAATAAATTACTGCACTGAACTCGTTACCTGCGAGTTCTATTCCTTGCTGATCGGGCATTTTGATGTGCTAATGGATGGGATCGTTCAGCGCTTGATTCTCGATTGCGGCCAACCAAAGTTCGGGAATTATGTGAGGCCAAACGTTGAGAACGTTCAGCGCTTGATTCCCGATAACGGCTAGCCAAGGTTCGAGAATTCTGTGAAGCCAAACGTTGAGAAATGTTCAGCGCTTGATTCCCGTTGTCGGTTCGCCACAGTTCGGAAATTTTGTGAGGCGAGACGCTGCGAACGTTCAACGCTCGATTCCCTAGCACGGTTTTGTTCACTGATTGCTCGTTGAGTACCCAACCTATGCATATTCTCATCCTCAGTTTCATTGCTGCGCAAAACTCGCAGTCGCTTTGCAGTAGCAGTCTGCCGAGAAAGCTGATTTCTTTTTCTAGGCATTATAGTGACGAAGAAAGATCGTAGAAAATGAATAAAAAGAATGTAGAAAAAAGAAATGTAAGATTAACAATTATTTTTACCTGCTCCTGGTATTTACGTAAACTGAATATTATGTCAAAAGAATTACCATAAAACGAAAATAATGTGAACTAACCTATTTATTTAATTAATAATCTACATGAAAACAAAAAAAGGATTAATTACTATGAAACTATTAGAAACAAAGTAATATACTAAAACAAAAAAATATCTACTATATAGAAAACAACTACAAAATGAAAATGTGTTTAAAAAGTATTATTACGATGATAATATATCACAAACGCAAATTAGCGCTGCGTTCGACCGTTCAGTACGGTTTGATAGCAGAAACATTGGAGAACGTAGAACGTAAGCCCGACTCAGCTTATACGACCTATCTTACGGGGAATCTCGACAGGATAAAATCTATGTCTTACTAACTGTCAAATCTATTGCTATTGCCAATGCCAAAACTGTATGTGGGCATTTGTTATCATAACATAATCATTTGCGCAAAGGCGTAGGGTAGGTAGGTTCGAGCTGATGTAGCGCATGCTTTGAGCTCTTGAAAAAAAATTACGAAATGCCGTCGGGTAGGTAGCTGATATAGGGCACGTTTTGAGCTCTTGAACTCCTTAAATCTTTTATGTGGAAAACAAAAAAAGGATAAAGATCCTTTTGTTTACAAATGTATTTCTAGGAAAAATAAGATAATAAGAAAAGGATAAAGATCCTTTTTTTTACAAATGTATTTCTGGAAAAATAAGAATTCATATTTTTGGACTACTATATAATAAGTGCGGCATAAATTTTATATACCAACTAGCTGACCCCGCAGCCGTTGTACTGCGTGAAATTATGTGTTTTGAAATGAAAAAAAATGTAAACTGAATTGTGTCGAAAATGATTTATTTTCCATTTTTCTACATTTTTTTAACGTAGCGCAGCTTAATAACCATAATTTTTTTGATTTCTGTTCTGGTGCGTAAATTTACAGAGAAGATCGGTTTCCAACTCGTCAACACGCCACATTTATCTGGCTGTGTGAAAAACATAGTATTTCCCGATTTCCTTGTGTCCTGTTGATTGTCAACGCAAAGGCAATTTTCCCTGGCAATTGAATACGTTTGAAATGAAATGGCTGTCCCTTGTATTCGATAACTGCGTCATAATCAGTCGAGTTTCATTACACAGTTTCGGCGCATGAAGATTGTGAAACATAACAATGACAGATCCAACTTTGAGATGCAAATGATGCTGCGGCATACCAAGGCTCTCCAAAGAATTTGGAAATTCCACTGGATAATTTACGGTTTCGACTTTCTTGTCAAGACGATCGATCGATTTATATGAGCGCAAACCTCCCGGAATTTGACTTTGAATCTTCCAGTTTAAGTCATTAACATCGGTATTTTTGGCAGCTAAAATTGCGCGTGCACTCAAGCAATTGCAGTTACGATACTTTGACCAATGCTCGGATAAACATTCGTGATGAATTCATCTTCCGTTGAAGTGAATTGACAAAAGGGAGGTGAAATTGATATCACACCCCTGGAAGTACATATAAAGCGAAATTTGCCCATCTCCAATTCTTAGCAAATACAATGTACAATGCCATCAGCAATGTCATTTTTTCGTATCCCATAATTAACGCGAATTTGAAGGCTGATATGTCGAAATGATCTTCGCGAAAACTATGCGAACTTCAGTGCATGAGAAGTAACTATTGCATTGTCTTTCGTCAGTGTCCAGTGATTATCATGTTCCAGCAAACGCAACTGCTGGCATGCTTCTCAAAAAGTTGCCCACACTGTACCATTCACAATACGCAATCACTTAAATGAAGTTGAACCGCGAGACGCACAACAGTCGGAAAACTTTCATGAATTGCAAAAGTAAATATCCTACAAAGCGCTTTATTGCAGTTCACATATCGACACATTTGATAATGCGGATCTCATATCGTTCAAGGCCAATAACCGCTATGTTGCTTTCTTTGATGACGTACTTGCAAATGTATTTGATCGATTTCACCAATCTGCAATATTCAACATTGTCATGAGTTTTGAATGTGAATTAGACAAAAGCGGCGAATATGGTACGACCCATGTGTTGTCAACTTCGATGTGTTGTTAACGTCGATATTTACGCCTCTAAATGCTAAATGTTCTGCCATTGTCGTCTGGTGAGCGACACCGATACAGTGAATATCCATCATTTCCCATTTCCGTTTCCGAAAGAAAAGCACATGAGTAGTGTTTCGTGCATTTATTGTCAGACATTCAAAACAAAGTGGGATTGTAAGGTTCGCAAAGTCCATGAACCATATTGCTTTTCACCACTTCGTATAATTCTGGATCTATCTCTGAATCAGGAATTTCTGGTGTAATCACAATCCGCATCCAAAGAAGAATGTGTGCGTACGGCAAACCTCTTTTTTGCTACTCAACAGAATACATTCAGCATCTAACAGCACCATATACATACATATACCATAGGTTGCTTCAAGATAAAGACCGTCAAACATCGCAGCTATTGTTTAAAAAGTCGTGCTGTGATATCGTTACGATCGCTAGCTAATTGACCGCGATCCATAATTCCGCACGTATGTCATCGCATTTTGGGAGTACTTCTTGCCTAGGGTTGCCACCTTTTTTTGCAGTTAAAGTACATTGGTTATTATAGGTAAGAAAAAAAAAGTACATACTATCAAAATAAAGTATAATTTATTTTTCTTTATTATTATATTTAAAAACATATTTTTTATTGCTTTTTGCAATTTGTATCAAATTAGCATCTTTACTGAACACTTGCACAGAATATTTACATTCTATATTTAAATTAAAATAAATAAGTAATTCATTTTTTATCAAATTCAGAGACGCTTTGTTTCTTTCGTCTCGCCATTTGCTATTCATCACAGAAAAAACTCTTTCTGTGAATGCTGACGTGGCGGGAATAGACAATAAAAATGAAATTACCTTATACAAGTTTAAAAAATGATCATCACTCATCTTAAATACCTGCTGCCATTTTTGTGCAGTTGATACCTCTGCAAAACCCTTAGAAGTACATAATTGATTATAAACTTGGTTTAATAAAGCGATTTCTCCATAAAGATCATCCATATCCACATT